>NC_084735.1:6022352-6109852 GCF_033978785.1 Entelurus aequoreus
GTATATATATCATGTAGTAACAGACACCTTCATAACAATATGTAATATGTACAATATACACACTGCAAGTATATATATAATGTAGTAACAGACACCTTCATAACAATATGTAATATGTACAATATACACACTGCAAGTATATATATAATGTAGTAACAGACACCTTCATAACAATATGTAATATGTACAATATACACACTGCAAGTATATATATCATGTAGTAACAGACACCTTCATAACAATATGTAATATGTACAATATACACACTGCAAGTATATATATCATGTACTAACAGACACCTTCATAACAATATGTAATATGTACAATATACACACTGCAAGTATATATATCATGTACTAACAGACACCTTCATAACAATATGTAATATGTACAATATACACACTGCAAGTATATATACATCATGTAGTAACAGACACCTTCATAACAATATGTAATATGTACAATATACACACTGCAAGTATATATATCATGTAGTAACAGACACCTTCATAACAATATGTAATATGTACAATATACACACTGCAAGTATATATATCATGTAGTAACAGACACCTTCATAACAATATGTAATATGTACAATATACACACTACAAGTATATATATCATGTAGTAACAGACACCTTCATAACAATATGTAATATGTACAATATACACACTGCAAGTATATATATATATAATGTACTAACAGACACCTTCATAACAATATGTAATATGTACAATATACACACTGCAAGTATATATATCATGTAGTAACAGACACCTTCATAACAATATGTAATATGTACAATATACACACTGCAAGTATATATATCATGTAGTAACAGACACCTTCATAACAATATGTAATATGTACAATATACACACTACAAGTATATATATCATGTAGTAACAGACACCTTCATAACAATATGTAATATGTACAATATACACACTGCAAGTATATATATATAATGTAGTAACAGACACCTTCATAACAATATGTAATATGTACAATATACACACTGCAAGTATATATATCATGTAGTAACAGACACCTTCATAACAATATGTAATATGTACAATATACACACTGCAAGTATATATATCATGTAGTAACAGACACCTTCATAACAATATGTAATATGTTCAATATACACACTGCAAGTATATATATAATGTAGTAACAGACACCTTCATAACAATATGTAATATGTACAATATACACACTGCAAGTATATATATAATGTAGTAACAGACACCTTCATAACAATATGTAATATGTTCAATATACACACTGCAAGTATATATATAATGTAGTAACAGACACCTTCATAACAATATGTAATATGTACAATATACACACTGCAAGTATATATATAATGTAGTAACAGACACCTTCATAACAATATGTAATATGTTCAATATACACACTGCAAGTATATATATAATGTAGTAACAGACACCTTCATAACAATATGCACAATATACACACTGCAAGTATATATATAATGTAGTAACAGACATCTTCGTAACAATATGTACAATATTTACTGTATTTTGGTCATTTTAATAATTGCTGGGACTCATTTTTTTCCCAGCGCCTTTATTTCCGTTTCCATAGCAACGCACTTCCTACTTCCAAAAACAAACGTGACTGTGTTGTAGTTATGGCGGACTTGGTAACAGACAACAAAGATGACTATTGGTGGACAAAAGAGGATTCATAACTTTTATCTTTTTGAAGCCGAATATACAGAGGATGAGGATGAGCCGCTGCTTGTAGAAGCGAGCACGGAGGAAGAGTGAGACGGAGCAGACAGAAGCTGAGAAAGTGAGGTGAAAGTGACTATTAGCTGCGAAATGTGGAATTTTAAACCATTCTATTTCGACATAAATGGAGTGTTTACCCAAATAAACTGGAAAAATGTTGGACCAAACAGACAATTGTCCAACAAATTAGATACAATTTTTAAAAAAAAGATCAAAATAAATTTCAAGACTTCTCCTGATTTCATGTTGATGGCTTACAGCCCACGAAAACTGCAAATTGAAATTTTTTCAAAAAACTGTGAACTCCCCAAAAAAGTTAAATTAAATTAATACATTGATTAAAAATAATAATATTAAAATACACTTTCAATACTTCTTTTGATGGCATGTTGATGATATGCAGTCAATTAAAACCTCAAATTGAACATTTCAAAACATTTTAGGTTTTCAAAAACTGCAACCGTCGTGGCTTGTGCAGCCCTTTGAGACACTCGTGATTTAGGGCTATATAAGTAAACATGGATTGATTGATAAACCAAAAAAAAATAAAAATAAAATAAAACAAATGACATGTCAAGACTTGTTTTGATGGCTTACAGCCTACCAAAACCTCAAATTGAAAATTTCAGAAAATTTAGGATTTTGAAAAACTGTAGACCAAAAAAAACAAAATAAAAATACAATAAATAAAAGCCACATCAGTGTGTAAATGATATCACCACATGGGCTCAGGAACACTTCAGAAAACCACTGTCAGTAACTACACTTGGTCGCTACATCTGTAAGTGCGAGTTAAAACTCTACTATGCAAAGCCACAGACATTTATCAACAACACCCAGAAATGCTTCGCTGGGCCCGAGCTCATCTAAGATGGACGGATGCAAAATGGAAAAGTGTTCTGTGGTCTGACGAGTCCACATCCCAGAAAGCCCCAACACATGCTGGCCTCAGAAGGAGAGTCAGGGCAGTGGTTGACACTCACAGTTTGAGGGTGTGTTGCCAAGCAAGAAGGAGAGTCAGGGCCGTGGTTGACACTCACAGTGTGAGGGTGTGTTGCCAAGCAAGAAGGAGAGTCAGGGCAGTGGTTGACACTCACAGTGTGAGGGTGTGTTGCCAAGCAAGAAGGAGAGTCAGGGCCGTGGTTGACACTCACAGTGTGAGGGTGTGTTGCCAAGCAAGAAGGAGGGTCAGGGCAGTGGTTGACACTCACAGTGTGAGGGTGTGTTGCCAAGCAAGAAGGAGGGTCAGGGCAGTGGTTGACACTCACAGTGTGAGGGTGTGTTGCCAAGCAAGAAGGAGAGTCAGGGCAGTGGTTGACACTCACAGTGTGAGGGTGTGTTGCCAAGCAAGAAGGAGAGTCAGGGCAGTGGTTGACACTCACAGTGTGAGGGTGTGTTGCCAAGCAAGAAGGAGGGTCAGGGCAGTGGTTGACACTCACAGTTGTTGCCAAGCAAGAAGGAGAGTCAGGGCAGTGGTTGACACTCACAGTGTGAGGGTGTGTTGCCAAGCAAGAAGGAGGGTCAGGGCAGTGGTTGACACTCACAGTGTGAGGGTGTGTTGCCAAGCAAGAAGGAGGGTCAGGGCAGTGGTTGACACTCACAGTGTGAGGGTGTGTTGCCAAGCAAGAAGGAGAGTCAGGGCAGTTGTTGACACTCACAGTGTGAGGGTGTGTTGCCAAGCAAGAAGGAGAGTCAGGGCAGTGGTTGACACTCACAGTGTGAGGGTGTGTTGCCAAGCAAGAAGGAGAGTCAGGGCAGTGGTTGACACTCACAGTGTGAGGGTGTGTTGCCAAGCAAGAAGGAGAGTCAGGGCAGTGGTTGACACTCACAGTGTGAGGGTGTGTTGCCAAGCAAGAAGGAGAGTCAGGGCAGTGGTTGACACTCACAGTGTGAGGGTGTGTTGCCAAGCAAGAAGGAGAGTCAGGGCAGTGGTTGACACTCATAGTGTGAGGGTGTGTTGCCAAGCAAGAAGGAGAGTCAGGGCAGTGGTTGACACTCACAGTGTGAGGGTGTGTTGCCAAGCAAGAAGGAGAGTCAGGGCAGTGGTTGACACTCACAGTGTGAGGGTGTGTTGCCAAGCAAGAAGGAGAGTCAGGGCAGTGGTTGACACTGACAGTGTGAGGGTGTGTTGTCAAGCAAGAAGGAGGGTCAGGGCAGTGGTTGACACTCACAGTGTGAGGGTGTGTTGCCAAGCAAGAAGGAGGGTCAGGGCAGTGGTTGACACTCACAGTGTGAGGGTGTGTTGCCAAGCAAGAAGGAGAGTCAGGGCAGTTGTTGACACTCACAGTGTGAGGGTGTGTTGCCAAGCAAGAAGGAGAGTCAGGGCAGTGGTTGACACTCACAGTGTGAGGGTGTGTTGCCAAGCAAGAAGGAGAGTCAGGGCAGTGGTTGACACTCACAGTGTGAGGGTGTGTTGCCAAGCAAGAAGGAGAGTCAGGGCAGTGGTTGACACTCACAGTGTGAGGGTGTGTTGCCAAGCAAGAAGGAGAGTCAGGGCAGTGGTTGACACTCACAGTGTGAGGGTGTGTTGCCAAGCAAGAAGGAGAGTCAGGGCAGTGGTTGACACTCACAGTGTGAGGGTGTGTTGCCAAGCAAGAAGGAGAGTCAGGGCAGTGGTTGACACTCACAGTGTGAGGGTGTGTTGCCAAGCAAGAAGGAGAGTCAGGGCAGTGGTTGACACTCATAGTGTGAGGGTGTGTTGCCAAGCAAGAAGGAGAGTCAGGGCAGTGGTTGACACTGACAGTGTGAGGGTGTGTTGCCAAGCAAGAAGGAGAGTCAGGGCAGTGGTTGACACTCATAGTGTGAGGGTGTGTTGCCAAGCAAGAAGGAGAGTCAGGGCAGTGGTTGACACTCACAGTGTGAGGGTGTGTTGCCAAGCAAGAAGGAGAGTCAGGGCAGTGGTTGACACTCATAGTGTGAGGGTGTGTTGCCAAGCAAGAAGGAGAGTCAGGGCAGTGGTTGACACTCACAGTGTGAGGGTGTGTTGCCAAGCAAGAAGGAGAGTCAGGGCAGTGGTTGACACTCACAGTGTGAGGGTGTGTTGCCAAGCAAGAAGGAGAGTCAGGGCAGTGGTTGACACTCACAGTGTGAGGGTGTGTTGCCAAGCAAGAAGGAGGGTCAGGGCAGTGGTTGACACTCACAGTGTGAGGGTGTGTTGCCAAGCAAGAAGGAGGGTCAGGGCAGTGGTTGACACTCACAGTGTGAGGGTGTGTTGCCAAGCAAGAAGGAGAGTCAGGGCAGTGGTTGACACTCACAGTGTGAGGGTGTGTTGCCAAGCAAGGAGAGTCAGGGCCGTGGTTGACACTCACAGTGTGAGGGTGTGTTGCCAAGCAAGAAGGAGGGTCAGGGCAGTGGTTGACACTCACAGTGTGAGGGTGTGTTGCCAAGCAAGGTTGGGACTTGAACACTTTCTGGTTGAGCAGGTGAGTCAGCACGGGGAGGCCCAGCAAGATGGCGGGGGCGAGAGAGGGTGTGCTCACATGCCTGGAGCGCATTCCTCCACGCGGCCGCGCCCTCAGCTTTGAGCGAGCGTGTGTGCGTGTACCTGCTACATGTCAGCCGCGTTGCCTCCACCTGGACTTCACCCGCTTGTCGGCCATGTTGCCCCACCTTGTCCCGGGCCGCTCTGCAGCTGCACTGTGGTGTGACGGCTGGTAACACATGCTGAATGTGGCTTGGCATTGTCTTGCTGAAATAAGCAGGGGCGTCCATGAAAAAGACGTCGCTTGGATGGCAACATATGTTGCTCCAAAAGCTGTATGCACCTTTCAGCATTAATGGTGCCTTCACAGATGTGTAAGTTACCCATGTCTTGGGCACTTTGCGTCGATAACAGTCTGGATGGTTCGCTTCCTCTTTGGTCCGGATGACACGATGTCGAATATTTCCCAAAACAATTTGAAATGTGGACTCGTCAGACCACAGAACACTTTTCCACTTTGCATGAGTCCATCTTAGATGATCTCGGGCCCAGAGAAGCCGGCGGCGTTTCCGGGTGTTGTTGATAAATGGCTTTCGCTTTGCATAATAGATCTTTAACTTGCACTTACAGATGTAGCGACCAACTGTATTTAGTGACAGTGGGTTTTCTGAAGTGTTCCCGAGTCCATGTGGTGATATCTCATTATACCAGGGGTCACCAACCTTTTTGAAAGCAAGAGCTACTTCTTGGGTAGTGATTAATGCGAAGGGCTACCAGTTTGATACACACTTCAATAAATTGCCAGAAATAGCCAATTTGCTCAATTTACCTTTAACTCTATGTTATTATTAATAATTAATGATATTTACTCTTAATTGAACGGTTTAAAAGAGGAGAAAACACGAAAAAAAATGACAATTAAATTTTGAAACATAGTTTATCTTCAATTTCGACTCTTTAAAATTCAAAATTCTACCGAAAAAAAAGAAGAGGAAAACTAGCTAAATCGAATCTTTTTGAAAAAATTAAAAATATAATTTATGGAACATCATTAGTCATTTTTCCTGATTAAGATTAATTTTACAATTTTGATGACATGTTTTAAATAGGTTAAAATCCAATCTACACTTCGTTAGAATATATAACAAATTGGACCAAGCTATATTTGTAACAAAGACAAATCATTATTTCTTCTAGATTTTCCAGAATAAAAATTTTGAAAGAAATTCAAAAGACTTTGAAATAAGATTTAAATGTTATTCTACAGATTTTCTAGATTTGCCAGAATATTTTTTTTGAATTTTAATCATAATAAGTTTGAAGAAATATTTCACAAATATTCTTCGTCGAAAAAACAGAAGCTAAAATGAAGAATTAAATCAAAATGTATTTATTATTCTTTACAATAAAAAAAATACATTTACTTGAACATTGATTTAAATTGTCAGGAAAGAAGAGGAAGGAATTTAACAGGTAAAAAGTAGGGATGTCCGATAATGGCTTTTTGCCGATATCCGATATTGTCCAACTCTTTAATTACCGATACCGATATCAACCGATACCGATATCAACCGATATATACAGTCGTGGAATTAACACATTATTATGCCTAATTTGGACAACCAGGTATGGTGAAGATAAGGTACTTTTTAAAAAAATTAGTAAAATAAGATAAATAAATTAAAAACATTTTCTTGAATAAAAAAGAAAGTACAACAATATAAAAACAGTTACATAGAAACTAATAATGAATGAAAATTAGTAAAATGAAGTGTTAAAGGTTAGTACTATTAGTGGAGCAGCAGCACGCACAATCATGTGTGCTTACGGACTGTATCCCTTGCAGACTGTATTGATATATATTGATGTATAATGTAGGAAGCAGAATATTAATAACAGAAAGAAACGGTTGGTGCACTAATTGTAAGTGTATCTTGTGTTTTTTATGTGGATTTAATAAAAAAAAAAAAAAAAAAAAAACAACAACAAAAAAAACGATACTGATAATAAAAAAAAACGATACCGATCATTTCCGATATTACATTTTAACGCATATATCGGCCGATAATATCGGCAGGCCGATATTATCGGACATCTCTAGTAAAAAGATATATGTGTTTAAAAATCCTAAAATCATTTTTTAAGTTGTATTTTTTCTCTAAAATTGTCTTTCTGAAAGTTATAAGAAGCAAAGTAAAAAAAATAATGAATTTATTTAAACAAGTGAAGACAAAGTCTTTCAAATATTTTCTTGGAGTTTCAAATTCTATTTGAGTTTTGTCTCTCTTAGAATTAAAAATGTCGGGCAAAGCGAGACCAGCTTGCTAGTAAATAAATACAATTTAAAAAATAGAGGCAGCTCACTGGTAAGTGCTGCTATTTGAGCTATTTTTAGAACAGGCCAGCGGGCTACTCATCTGGTCCTTACGGGCTACCTGGTGCCCGCGGGCACCGCGTTGGTGACCCCTGATCTATACTAAATCCTTTCAGCAAAAATATGGCAATATCGTGAAATGATCAAGTATGACACATAGAATAGATCTGCTATCCCTGTTTAAATTTAAAAAATGTCATTTCAGTAGGCCTTTAAGAACAATAAATTAGTTTTAGTGTCAGTTTGCTGGTTTCAATCAAATGTAATGCCGAGTGCATATCATGATGTCAAGATAATGGCACTAGCATTTACTTCATTTATGAATATTTTTCAACATATTAAGCAAAAAGGTCTTTTTTTTCTACCAAGAAAAGTGCACTTGTTATTAGTGAGAATATACTTATTTGAAGCTATTTTTGGGTTCATTGAGGTTAGCTAATTAGGGTCCGCCCTGTACAAAGGAACCTATTGAATTTGTAATGTTTATTATTATTATGTACTTATTATTATTATTAGACCGGCCGCCTCTTCGAGCTGCAATTTGACCCACTTAACATGCTTCAAAACTCACCAAATTTGACGCACACATCAGGACCTGCGAAAATTGCAAGTTAATAATAAAAAAAAACCCCCAAAAATCAAAATTGCGCTCTAGCGCCCCCTAGGAAAAAACAAAAACAAACTGCCTGTAACTCCCACTAAGAAGGTCGTAGAGACATGCAACAAAAACCTTTATGTAGGTCTGACTTAGACCTACATTTCATAGTTTTCCGTCCTCGGGCAAAAACCAACAGGAAGTTGGCAATTTCCCATTTTAGACAAAAATGTACTAAAAACACTGCTTTTTACGTCTTTGACCTCTAATTTGACCCCCTTAAAATACTTCAAAACTCACCAGAATTCTCACACACATCGGGACTGCTGGAAATTGCGATCTAAAAAAAAAAACCGAACCCCAAAGCTCAAAAATTGCGCTAGAGAGGAAAACTCGGACAAAACTGCTTGTAACTTCCGGTAGGAACGTCTTAGAGACATGAAACAAATACCTCTATGTAGGTCTCGCCTAGACCTACATTTCATAGATTGACATCCTTCAGCAAAAATCAACAGGAAGTTTGCCATCCCTCCTTCAAAACAACATTTTTGTTACAACCGGTCACCAAACATCAAACGTTATCTCCTCCGAGCGCGTTTTGTCGTTTCGGCTTCAAACTGCTACAGGAGAGAGATTGAACCCTTTTGATTAATAGTTGACAAAAGAGTTTTGATACGTGCTACGGTTTTGATTTTACGCGCCTTCAAAGACCCGCAGCACTAAAGTTGCTCCGCTGCTGTGATTTTACGCGTCTTCAAAGAAAACAACCACTGTGCCGCGACACCTAGGAAAAAGACACAGACACAACTTCCTCTAACTCCCAGTACGAATATCGTAGAGACACGAAACAAAAACCTCTACGTAGGTCTGACTTAGACCTACATTTCATAATTTTACATCCTCGGGCAAAAACCAACAGGAAGTTGGCAATTTCCCCTTCAAGACAAAATTGTACTAAAAAAACTCATTTTTGCCTCTTTGAGCTGTAATTTGACCCCCTTAAAATACTTCAAAACTCACCAGAATTCTCACACACATCGGGACTGCTGGAAATTGCGATCTAAAAAAAAAACCGAACCCCAAAGCTCAAAATTGCGCTAATAAAACAGAGACAAAACTGCTTTTTAGAGGAAAACCCAGACAAAACTGCTTGTAACTTAGAGACATGAAAACAAACACCTCTATGTAGGTCTCACCTAGACCTACATTTCTTATATTGACATCCTTCAGCAAAAATCAACAGGAAGTTTGCTATCCCTCCTTCAAAACTAATTTTTTGTTACAACCGGTCACCAAACATCAAACGTTATCTCCTCCGAGCGCGTTTGTCGTTTCGGCTTCAAACTGCTACAGGAGAGAGATTGAACCCTTCTGATTAAAAGTTGAAGACGGCGTTGCGATTCGTGCTACGGTTTCGATTTTATGAGCCTTCAAAGACCCGCTAAGCTGATGCTGCTCCGCTGCCTATAATGACAACGTGACATGGAATTACTTCTTTTTTGTCCTCAAAATTCTACACACAATTCCGCAGCTTTGCGCACTACTTTGCCCCCCTTAACATGCTTCAAAACTCACCTAATTTGACACACACATAGAAAAACGTGCCCCAAACACTTTAAAAAAAAAACCTAACCCCAAAAATCAAAATTGCGCTTTAGCGCCCCTTAGGTAGAAAACTGCCTGTAACTCCCACTAGGAAGGTCGTAGAGACAGGAAACAAAAACCTCTATGTAGGTCTCACTCAGGACTACCACTGGACAAAAGCATTGGGACACCTAGGACTAGCACCTGCCAAAATGCGGACCCGACCAACGCTGCTTGCAGCTTTAATTAGACTTGTTTTGGAAAGTCTTGACAAGCCAAATGTTCTTGTTCTATTGGCAGATAATTGTGCTTAGTTCAAATAAAATACCCCTCATTTTTGTGTTTTTTTCTCCTTGTTTTTGAACACTGACTTTTTGCAGTGCAGAGAGGACACTCCCTGGTGTGTGTGTGTGTGTGTGTGTGTGTGTGTGTGTGTGTGCGCGCCAAGGAACAAGGTGTGTTGGGCAAAGGACAGACGTTATGTAAAGAAGTTGTCCTCACCTGCTGCCATGTTTGCCTTCCTCCATGCAGCATGCAAGTCTCCCTGCACAAACACAAGACAAAGGTTGACAAACACAACTCACCTCCCTTACAGTCGTTAACAAAATCATTATTTTTACACTCAATGCTTCAATCTTGCCATCAACTTCACATCTAGCTGTTGACATAACCTTTTTATGCAATATTTCCCCCCCAAAAATGTCAAAGTGTAATATTTGATGTGAAGTAAATGGAGCCCAAAATAGGTCAATAATTCATAACAACATTGATTTTTATTCATTATTATTTTTGAGCAATGACAGTTAAAAAATAATAATAATCCAACTAAAAGTCATACTTTTTTTTAATTTCAACAAATCTCTTAATCAACTTTAGATATATTGTATGTTTTTATCATTGTCTTATGTTTTTTATGCCCTTTTTGTCATAGAACACTTAGTTTCTTATATGGCAAACACATAAAATATGCAGTAGTTTCCTTAAAAATGTCTCAAGATGGAATATTTGATGTGGAGGAATTGGAGCTTTGAATGTGTCAATAATTCATAACATTATTGATTTTAATGTATTATTATTTTTGAGCTACGACAGTCAAAAAATAAGAATAATCAAACTAAAAGTTGTTTTTTTTTAATTAAAAAAAAAAAAATTTAAAAAATAAAATTAATAAATAAATTTAAAAAAAAATAATAATAATAATTTAAAAAAATAAAATAAATAAAAAGTCTTTTTTTTAAAACTTTCAACAAATTTTTTGAGCTATGACAGTCAAAAAATAATAATCCAACTAAAAGTCTTTTTTTTTTTTTTATAAAAAAATAAAAAAAATAAAAATAAAATAAAAAATAATTTAAAAAATAATAATAATCCAACTAAAAGTCTTTTTTTTTTTAAATAAAAAAATAAAATAAAATAAAAATAATTATAAAAAAAATAAAATAAAAATAATAAAAATAATAAAATAAATAAAAAGTCATTTTTTTTAACTTTCAACAGATCTGTCATTTGTAGATTAACTTCCGATCGAGTTGTCTATGATAAATTCATATTATGTTTGATGCCCTTTTTGCCAAAGAAAAACTTTGTTTTTATATGGCAAACACATAAAATATGCAGTAGTTTCCTTAAAAATGTTTCAAGATGGAATATTTGATGTGAAGGAATTGGAGCTTTGAATGTGTCAATAATTCATAACATTATTGATTTTAATTTATTATTATTTTTGAACTATGACAGTCAAAAAATAATAATCCAACTAAAAGTCTTTTTTTTTTTTAAATAAAAAAAATAAAAATAAAATAAAAAATAATTAAAAAAATAAAAATAAATAAAAAGTCGTT
This sequence comes from Entelurus aequoreus, assembly GCF_033978785.1. Taxonomy (NCBI): domain Eukaryota; kingdom Metazoa; phylum Chordata; class Actinopteri; order Syngnathiformes; family Syngnathidae; genus Entelurus; species Entelurus aequoreus. Next base: position 6,033,938 of record NC_084735.1, read on the forward strand.
TTTTTAAACTTTCAACAAATCTGTTTTTTTACTTTCAGCACTTACATTTGTAGATCAACTTCCAATCGAGTTGTCTATGATAAATTCATATTATTTTTGTGTTTGATGCCCTTTTTGTCAAAGAAAAACGTTGTTTTTTATGGTAAACACACAAACTATGCAGTAGTTTCCCCCCAAAAAATGTCAAAGTGTAATATTTGATGTGAAGTAAATGGAGCCTAAAATAGGTCAATAATTCATAACAACGTTGATTTTTATTCATTATTATTTTTGAGCAATGACAGTTAAAAAATAATAATAATCCAACTAAAAGTCATACTTTTTTTTAATTTCAGCAAATCTCTTGATCAACTTTAGATATATTGTATGTTTTTATCATTGTCTTATGTTTTTTATGACCTTTTTGTCATAGAACACTTAGTTTCTTATATGGCAAACACATAAAATATGCAGTAGTTTCCTTAAAAATGTTTCAAGATGGAATATTTGATGTGAAGGAATTGGAGCTTTGAATGTGTCAATAATTCATAACATTATTGATTTTAATTTATTATTATTTTTGAGCTATGACAGTCAAAAAATAAGAATAATCCAACTAAAAGTCTTTTTTTTTTTAAATTAAAAAATTAAAAAAATAAATAAAAATAAAATAAAATAAATTAAAAAAAAAAAAAATAATAATTAAAAAAATAAAAATAAAATAAAAAATAATTAAAAAAATAAAAATAAATAAAAAGTCTTTTTTTAAAACTTTCAACAAATTTTTTGAGCTATGACAGTCAAAAAATAATAATCCAACTAAAAGTCTTTTTTTTTTTTTAATAAAAAAATAAAAATAAAATAAAAAATTTAAAAAATAATAATAATCTAACTAAGTCTTTTTTTTTTTAAATAAAAAAATAAAATAAAATAAAAATAAAATAAAAAATAATTAAAAAAATAATAATAATCCAACTAAAAGTCTTTTTTTTTTAAATAAAAAAATAAAATAAAAATAATAATAAAAAAATTAAAATAAAAATAATAAAATAAATAAAAAGTCATTTTTTTTAAACTTTCAACAAATCTGTCATTTGTAGATTAACTTCCGATCGAGTTGTCTATGATAAATTCATATTATGTTTGATGCCCTTTTTGCCAAAGAAAAACTTTGTTTTTATATGGCAAACACATAAAATATGCAGTAGTTTCCTTAAAAATGTTTCAAGATGGAATATTTCATGTGGAGGAATTGGAGCTCTGAATGTGTCAATAATTCATAACATTATTGATTTTAATTTATTATTATTTTTGAGCTATGACAGTCAAAAAATAAGAATAATCCAACTAAAAGTCTTTTTTTTTTAAATAAAAAAATAAAAAAAAATAATAAAATAAAATAAAATAAAAAATAATAAAAAAAATAAAAATAAATAAAAAGTCTTTTTTTTAAAACTTTCAACAAATTTTTTGAGCTATGACAGTCAAAAAATAATAATCCAACTAAAAGTCTTTTTTTTTTTAAATAAAAAAATAAAATAAAAAATAATAATAATCCAACTAAAAGTCTTTTTTTTTTAAAATAAAAAAATAAAATAAAAACAAAAATAAAATAAAAAATAATTAAAAAAATAATAATAATCCAACTAAAAGTCTTTTTTTTTAAAATAAATAAAAAAAAATAATAATAATTTAAAAAAAATAAATAAAAAGTCATTTTTTTAAACTTTCAACAAATCTGTTTTTTTACTTTCAGCACTTACATTTGTAGATCAACTTCAAATCGAGTTGTCTATGATAAATTCATATTATTTTTGTGTTTGATGCCCTTTTTGCCAAAGAAAAACTTTGTTTTTATATGGTAAACACATAAAATATGCAGTAGTTTCCTTAAAAATGTTTCAAGATGGAATATTTGATGTGGAGGAATTGGAGCTTTGAATGTGTCAATAATTCATAACATTATTGATTTTAATGTATTATTATTTTTGAGCTATGACAGTCAAAAAATAAGAATAATCCAACTAAAAGTCTTTTTTTTTTTTTAAACAAAAAAATAACAAAAATAAAAATAAAATAAAAAATAAAAAGTCATTTTTTTAAACTTTCAACAAATCTGTTTTTTTACTTTCAGCACTTACATTTTTAGATCAACTTCCGATCGAGTTGTCTATGATAAATTCATATTATTTTTGTGTTTGATGCCCTTTTTGCCAAAGAAAAACTTTGTTTTTATATGGCAAACACATAAAATATGCAGTAGTTTCCTTAAAAATATTTCAAGATGGAATATTTGATGTGAAGGAATTGGAGCTTTGAATGTGTCAATAATTCATAACATTATTGATTTTAATGTATTATTATTTTTGAGCTATGACAGTCAAAAAATAAGAATAATCCAACTAAAAGTCTTTTTTTTTTTTTAAATAAAAAAAATAAAAAATAAATAAAAAATAATTTTTAAAAAAAATAAATAAATAAAAAGTCATTTTTTTAAACTTTCAACAAATCTGTTTTTTTTTACTTTCAGCACTTACATTTGTAGATCAACTTCCGATCGAGTTGTCTATGATAAATTCATATTATTTTTTTGTTTGATGCCCTTTTTGTCAAAGAAAAACTTTGTTTTTATATGGCAAACACATAAAATATGCAGTAGTTTCCTTAAAAATATTTCAAGATGGAATATTTGATGTGGAGGAATTGGAGCTTTGAATGTGTCAATAATTCATAACATTATTGATTTTAATGTATTATTATTTTTGAGCTATGACAGTAAAAAAATAAAAATAATCCAACTAAAAGTCTTTTTTTTTTTTTAAATAAAAAATAAAAATAAAAAATAAAAAATTATTTAAAAAATAAAAATAAATAAAAAGTCATTTTTTTAAACTTTCAACAAATCTGTTTTTTTACTTTCAGCACTTACATTTGTAGATCAACTTCAAATCGAGTTGTCTATGATAAATTCATATTATTTTTGTGTTTGATGCCCTTTTTGCCAAAGAAAAACTTTGTTTTTATATGGCAAACACATAAAATATGCAGTAGTTTCCTTAAAAATGTTTCAAGATGGAATATTTGATGTGGAGGAATTGGAGCTTTGAATGTGTCAATAATTCATAACATTATTGATTTTAATGTATTATTATTTTTGAGCTATGACAGTCAAAAAATAAGAATAATCCAACTAAAAGTCTTTTTTTTTTTTTAAATAAAAAATAATTAAAAAAAAATAAAAATAAATAAAAAGTCATTTTTTAAAACTTTCAACAAATCTGTTTTTTTTTACTTTCAGCACTTACATTTGTAGATCAACTTCAGATCGAGTTGTCTATGATAAATTCATATTATTTTTGTGTTTGATGCCCTTTTTGTCAAAGAAAAACTTTGTTTTTATATGGCAAACATATAAAATATGCAGTAGTTTCCTTAAAAATGTTTCAAGATGGAATATTTGATGTGAAGGAATTGGAGCTTTGAATGTGTCAATAATTCATAACATTATTGATTTTAATGTATTATTATTTTTGAGCTATGACAGTCAAAAAATAATAATAATCCAACTAAAAGTCTTTTTTTTTTTTTTAATAAAAAATACATTAAAAAAATAATTAAAAAAATAAAAATAAATAAAAAGTCATTTTTTAAAACTTTCAACAAATCTGTTTTTTTACTTTCAGCACTTACATTTGTAGATCAACTTCCGATCGAGTTGTCTATGATAAATTCATATTATTTTTGTGTTTGATGCCCTTTTTGTCAAAGAAAAACTTTGTTTTTATATGGCAAACATAAAATATGCAGTAGTTTCCTTAAAAATGTTTCAAGATGGAATATTTGATGTGAAGGAATTGGAGCTTTGAATGTGTCAATAATTCATAACATTATTGATTTTTGAGCAATGACAGTTAAAAAAAATCCTACTAAAATTCTTGGGAATCCAAAAGGGCTCCACTCATAAAAGTGTTAAAAATAAGTCATAAACTCATATTATTTTTGTGTTTGATGCCCTCCATGTTCAAACTGCCCCCACAGTGGAGTGTTTTAAGTCTCGTCTTAAGACCCACTTTTATTCTTTGGCTTTTAACACTACGTGAGTTGTTTTTTTTATACATTTTGATTTCTATTTACTGTTTTAATTGTTTTTTCCCTTTGAAATTGTTTTTATTCATATTTATTTTTATATTGGTTCTATAATTATTTATTTTTTTGTTTTTATTCAGTCATTGGCGGAGCTAAGGATAATATTTGAGTATTGTTTTTAATACTGTTTTTAATATTGTTGCGCAGCACTTTGGAAACATTTTTGTTGTTTAAATGTGCTATATAAATAAAGTGGATTGGATTGGATTTTGTCAAAGAAAAACGTTGTTTTTATACGGCAAACACACAAACTATGCAATAGTTTTCCCCAAATATCACTCAAAATGGAATATTTGATGTTAAGTAATATAAATAATTCATAACAACATTGATCTATTTCACAACCAAATCGCACTTGTCATACATCCCAATTCATCATTTTCAAAAATCTATTTTTTATTTATTTATAAGAATTCATTTTTAAAAACACGTTTTGTAACCTGTAACTTTTTTTCTTTCTTTTAAGTATCTTTTTGAATGATTATACCAAATAACACGGTTCGACTCAAGAATCGAATCGTCACCACAGGAATCGGATCAAATTGATAAGTTGCCCAAAGATTCACACCCTAACATTTATTTTGATTCTTTTGTATTTGTTTCAGGCAATGAATTTTCAAGGAAACATGCCAATGGGTGAGGGCCGACATCCGGGCAACTGAGCTACATACGGGTTCTTCGAGCCATAGCAACCAGACTGGCGTTGAAAACAAACCGTTGCCATTACTCTTTAACCTGTCGACCTACGCTGGTTAAACCCGTCATTCTGCCTCCAATATGCCGAAAAACTGTGTTGTTTTTGGTTGTGCTAACCACAACTGGAAACAGGGAAAACAAAGGTTGTATTTTGTTCTGCCAAAGCGTGATAAAAGCCCACAGAGGCTAGACAAATGGCTCGCAGCTTTACACCGGGAAAACGAGGACGGTTCTCACTGGAGTCCCCCAAAGTCCCGGGTCGTGTGTTCGGATCACTTTGTTTCTGGTAAATATAAGGAACAAAAATCCACCTTCTTAACCACAACTTGGCTATACCGTCCGTGCTAATGTTGTACTTGTTGAATTTGTACCTTATAACGTTCGACAGCTGAAGTTGTTGTTGTACAAAAATAACATGCGGTATATACTATATAGTCTATACCAGGGGTCACCAACGCAGTGCCCGCGGGCACCAGGTAGTCCGTAAGGACCAGGGGCCGTACTTATCAAGCTTCTTAGAGTGCCATTTTACACTTAAGTCCTGAGAATTTGCGAAATTTAGTCCTACTCTCAAACTTAAGAATAAAAGCTTTTTATCAACGTTCTTAAGTCTAAGAATCAGTCCTACTCTCCACGATATTTAAGAGACCTTCAGAGGTGTCTTAAGTGGTTAGGAGTTGCCAGCAGGGGATGGCACTGAGGCGAGAGAGACGTGCGCGAACGTTCAGGGAACGGAACAATGTTTTTGTTTTTTTTGATGACGAGCAGCTGATCAAACGGTATCGTTTAGACAGAGCGGATATTATTTTTGTCACAGATTTAATACTTTTCGATTCCTTGTTGATTTCTGCATGTGTCTGCAGTGGGCTAGTATATATAGAGCCACCCACACCAGTTTCAAATTAGTTGCCTAATTAATGAATTGGAAAGAAAATGTTATGACAGTAGCGTATGTGTGTGGCCGTGAGGTGAGTGACGTCAGTGAGTGTGTGGGCGATAGAAGAGAGGGAGCGGTAGCGTAAGTGCCGGCGGGGACTAGTTTGTTTTGTATTATTTTGTAGTTTATTGTCAAAATATACACTCCCATTGTCCACTTAAATATTTCCAAGATATTTCTTTGTTCTTAGACAACGGATTCCCTTCCGTGATTGGTCATTTCTATGGACACAGAAATGACGTCACCTAAAATTCCATTTACGGCACATAGTAATGTCGTAATTCAGCTCTGAGTGTGACACTTAAGATTCAGTCCTACACTTCGCTGAAAGTGTGAGTAAGACGCTTGATAACTAACTTTTAAGTGCAGCTTTCAGCGAAGAATTTATTTACTCTTAAGTCAACTCTTAGCAGACTTCTTAGGAGTAATTCTAAGAAGCTTGATAAGTACGGCCCCAGATGAGTAGCCCGCTGGCCTGTTCTAAAAATAGCTCAAATAGCAGCACTTACCAGTGAGCTGCCTCTATTTTTTTTAATGTTATTTATTTACTAGCAAGCTGGTCTCACTTTGCCCGACATTTTTAATTCTAAGAGAGACAAAACTCAAATAGAATTTGAAAATCCAAGAAAATATTTTAAAGACTTGGCCTTCTTTTGTTTAAATAAATTCATTAATTTTTTTACTTTGCTTCTTATAACTTTCAGAAAGACATCCATCCATCCATTTTCTACCGCTTATTCCCTTCGGGGTCGCGGGGGGCGCTGGAGCCTATCTCAGCTACAATAATTTTAGAGAAAAAATACAACCTTAAAAATAATTTTAGGATTTTTAAACACATGTACCTTTTTACCTGTTATATTCCTTCCTCTTCTTTCCTGACAATTTAAATCAATGTTCAAGTAAATTAATGTTTTTTATTGTAAAGAATAATAAATACATTTTAATTTAATTTTTCATTTTAGCTTCTGTTTTTTCGACAAAGAATATTTGTGAAATATTTCTTCAAACTTATTATGATTAAAATTCAAAAAAATTATTCTGGCAAATCCAGAAAATCTCTAGAATCAAATTTAAATCTTATTTCAAAGTCTTTTGAATTTCTTTTAATATTTTTTGTTCTGGAAAATCTAAAAGAAATAATGATTTGTCTTTGTTAGAAATATAGCTTGGTCCAATTTGTTATATATTCTAACAAAGTGTAGATTGGATTTTAACCTATTTAAAACATGTCATCAAAATTCTAAAATTAATTTTAATCAGGAAAAATTACTAATGATGTTCCATAAATTATTTTTTTAATTTTTTCAAAAATATTCGAATTAGCTAGTTTTTCTTTTCTTCGGTTGAATTTTAAAGAATCGAAATTGAAGATAAACTATGTTTCAATATTTAATTGTCATTTTTTTCGTGTTTTCTCCTCTTTTAAACCGTTCAATTAAGTGTAAATATCATTAATTATTAATAATAACATAGAGTTAAAGGTAAATTGAGCAAATTGGCTATTTCTGGCAATTTATTGAAGTGTGTATCAAACTGGTAGCCCTTTGCATTAATCACTACCCAATAAGTAGCTCTTGCTTTCAAAAAGGTTGGTGACCCCTGGTGTAGTCTATAGCCTAGCTAGCTATTTTCGAAAACCGGACAACGAGAGGATACCAAAGGCAGCGTTAAGATGGACACCACCGGGAAATTGTAAGCCAGGGCGGCCAAAGAACACCTGGCGAAGAACAGTTGAAGGGGAGCTGAAAGAGATGAAGCTTACATGGGGCGAAGCACAGCAGCGAGATGAATGGCGTCGAGTCGTCGAAGCCTTATTTCCCATCCGGGAAGAAGAGGATTAAGTTAAGTAAGTAATATACTATATAGTCTATAGCCTAGCTAGCTATTTTCGAAAACCGGTTTCGTTTTAATTTGCACTTAACAGTTGGGTTTTTAAAAACCAATAAACCCTATCATTTTCATGTTGCCATTCAATACATGTAGCCCTCAAATCTCTCAATATTTTAAACACTAACACTTCATCTTGTTGTTGATAACTTCCGCGTCTCTTTCTTAGTAGCGCGCAGGCTAAGCTAACTAGCAAGCTAAGCTAAGCCTGAGAAGCTTTAAAGTTCACTGAGACGAGTCTGACGCAAATAATACATTTTCGTTTTCTCACACGATATGCGAATAAGTAAAAATGCGTAAATGAAGGATTTAACGCCGACTTCCAAGCCACGACGCTCGTTAAATGCTTTTTCTGTCAATGCTGTGAGCTGCTTTGTTTTCAACGATCCCGGTTGCTAGGGGATTGGTAGGCGGAAGTGACGTAGGTCCGCCCTCACCCATATTTCACCTGTTTGCTCTTTTATTCCACTTTTTTATGTTTTCTTTTTTTTAATAGTAATTGTGATGCGGTATATTTACATGTATTCAACTATAATAATAGTAGTATTCAATTATATTAGGCGTATGACGACATTCTAATAAAAGGGCGCAGTGACGGTTGCAGTCCCCCCAGGAACCGCTAGGGGCGCGCCTGCAGCGGCTCCGCGTCAACAAGGTTCCCCCGGGGGGAGGAGCCCGCCTGCCGGTGAGAGGGAGCCTCGCCCCGCCGGCTCCCTCTCTTTCTTCATTCGGCGCTGCTCGGTGCCGTAGTGGCGGCGGCCCTCACGGTGAAGACGGAGCCCGGGCCTGCAGCCTCGCTGGGCTTTTTTTGTTTGTTTTTGACATCGGATCTTTTTTCCGCGACTTTTTTTTTTTTTACGCGGGAAGTGACGGCGGGAAGAAGGAGAAGACAAAGTTGTTGCCGCGGCAAAGTTTGGAGGTCAAGAAGGCGTTGGAAGAAAAGCGCTGACGGTACAATTCTTCCATTCACTAACTTGACTGCCTTACTTTCTACTGCAATACAACATATATTTCTGGGTGTTGTTGATAAATGGCTTTGCAATGTTTTAACAAATGTTGTACAATTCATATATTGAACTGCAGTACAATGTAAATGAGATGTTCTGCTCATTTTATTCACGTCCTTCTCTTGCTCTCTACTTCCTGTTTCTCTCCGCTTGCTCTTTCTTCTCAGTCTAAGTTCTACGCCGATTGTGCTTGGAGTTGCACTTTAAAAAAAAACAATGAAATGCACGCTGCCACTCCTTGCTGTGGTACTCTGCTGTCAAACCCAAGGCCCGGGGGGCCGGATCTGGCCCGCCACTTCATTTAAGGTGGCCCGCCGAAGTTAATGTTTTCTTACAAAATGTGTTCGTTTTTTTCCATTTTGACGTTTAAAAAAAAATACACGTGCATATCTTTTCGTGCAACAAATAGAAAGATAGCAAACGTTGATTTTAATAAAAATAAAAATACTGACGATGAATACCTGCTTGTCTTATAATTCAAGGGGCAAAATTTCGGATCAAATTTTAAAAATGCCAAAAGATTTTACGGTAAAAGTGAAGTGAATTATATTTATCACAATATCTAAGTTCCATTTAAAGCAGTGTGGGTGGCACCGGGAGCAGGTTGGGTAAAGTGTCTTGCCCAAGGACACAACGGCAGTGACTAGGATGGCGGAAGCGGGGATCGAACCTGCAACCCTCTAACAACTGACAGCCACAATTTTACCCTGAAAAAAAAACGATCGTACCGATTTTCCATTTACGTAAAACAGTGGTTCTGGGAAAACCCTGGCCTCTCCAACTACCACCATAATGGCCGACATTAAAATAATAAGAATAACAATAGATTTTATTTGTAAAAAGCACTTTAAATTGAGTAAACAAATTCAAAGTGCTAGTGTATTTAAAAAAAAAGATAATAGCTAAAACTAGTATGCATATATCTAAAAAAAAAAAGGCTTTTTTTAAAAAAAAAGAAGGGTTTTTAAGCCTTTTTTAAAAGCATCCACAGTCTGTGGTGCCCTCAGGTGGTCAGGGAGAGCGTTCCACAGACTGGGAAAACAGAGTAGCATAGTGAGCCTGAAAATTCATTAAAAACAAGGCCGATGTATGTTTAATGTTATTGGCCACTGTAACATCACATACAGTTTGATCGGTAACACCGTGTTTGAATATTTCGTTCAGTGGTATGGACCGAGCGGTACCACAGTTTAAGAATCACCGCTCGTTGTCTTTTTTTTTACTGCAAAATCTAAAGATTTGTTTACATTATTGCCAATTGTATAATCATATTAATTAATTCATTAAAGTACCAATGATTGTCATGAATTATTCATGACTGCTGAAAAGGACCGTCCATGGTCTTCTGACTTTCCACAAAAATTCTACGACTGTACTTTTCTGTGAAAGAGGCACGACAACAACAACAAAAAATCACTTTGTCAAAAAGTAACATGGCGTCCAAGAGGGAGTTTACTCGAAGGACGCCGTATCGGACGTGTGCGGGCAGATTGCAGATTACCTGCAGACTTTGGTCCTGAACACGTCTTTATTGCACATACTGTACGTGGATCACATTAGCTTGATAATGATGATGATTCCGAACTGCATGTTTTCAGTGTGAGTCACTATCTAGGAACAGTGTGTGTGTGTGTGTGTGTGTGTGTGTGTTTGTGTAATTACAGTGGGGGGAAAGTCGGTCTAGTGGCAAATTTCTTGTGGCGGGTGCACACATGTGTGCTGCTTATTCTAGAATGTCATCTCTGTCGGAGCTGGCGTGAACTCGGGGGAAAAAGTGCGCTGGGAACTTTCCGCGTTTCCGCGGAGTTACAGCCGGTACCAGAGAGGGAGGGGCTGACACCTTGGCCACGCCTCCTTGTCATACAACGCCAGCTTGATTGTCTATTCACGTCCTTGGCCGACATGTGTCGCTTCAGTAGCCTAGCACAGGTTTGAAGGTCATTTATTGGAAATATCCATACTTTTTCCATGGCGCCTGTCCTCATTAGGTATGCTGACACACTCGATCAAACAAGTATTTACTTTCGCACCAATTCATGATACAAAACATGGTTACTAAAATGTTCCTATGAACAAAATTCTCTATGTTTCGAAGCACCTTTAAGGGAAAATGCATTTTTGAGGGGAATGTTCACAGTCATTATGAGAGACAAGAAGACAAAAGTTGTTGTTTTTTTGCATTCTAACATGTAAAAAATCATCTCGCTCTTGGTGGCTAGCAATTAAGCTAATGTTAGCAATCCGTTCTACCTCTAAGTGACTTTAAAAGTGCATTCGAAGAGCGTCAACAATACGTCGTTTACGTTGTGTAAGCTGTATAATAACCAAGCTGTAGCAACTTTGTTATTGTAAGAGTGAACAACTCTTTTTCTCGCGTACTCACACATCGTGAACGCTAGCTACGGCAAGAGATAAGCCCGCTTCTACAACGTTTTGAGTTTGTAACGCACAACACTCTGATAGAACACCAATCTGTACTGAGTGAAAAACATGAACAATCATCTGTAAAGTATTATTTCATGTTTTGTTTGTACACAGCTAGCCAGACAGTGTACGTAACACCTACGACGTGTATCATGATCGATATTAAAGTGTGACTCACTCATAGGGCAGTTGTCTGTTTGGTCCAGCTGGCCGGGAGCGTTTTTATTCGGGTAGACACTCCATTTATGTCATTATAGCATGGCTCCAAGTTCGACATCCCGAGATCTGAGAACCTCAGAGAGTGGTCTCCAGCTGGAGAGTCAGGACCAAACTAGGTGAAACTGCATTTCAGTTTGATGCTCGTAAAATCAAGAATAGTCTTCTTGAAGATGTGGAACGGGTCTTAATGTTGGCTATGTTCAAACCCAGGCTGAAAACACGTTTATTTAATTGTGCATAGGCACTTTTCGGTGGATGATGGCTGTAAACACAGCAAACATTGCTTGGTATCGTTATTTGTCGTTGTGTTCTGTTCGACCCGATACCAGAAACAGAGGCTCACCAACAGTTCTTGACAGTCAAGCGACAGTGTTTGGAGGTTCACTTCAGTGCATTGCAGATTTTAAAGTACCATATTGAGATTTGAAGTTTTCATGTGAAATTGCAGAGTTTTTAGTGACATAGGAAGTGTTTTTAAGTGGGCTCATAAGGACTTTCGATGGATATAATATTCATAAAAATCTTACTACTTTGTGGAAATTCCCTCACCAAGCAGGGCTCTGGAATATACCAAGGGAACACCGTATTCCGCCAATACCTCACCGAGCCTGACCTTAGGTCGTACTTTTGTGTGGCACTCAATGCTTTTGCCAAGGTGTGTTAATATGAGGGACATGTTACGTGTTGTGTTTGCGCTCGTCTGTCCGAGTGTATTAATATGACCGAGGCGCCGCTGAAAGGTCCCGACAGCACAAACTGGCTCATCCCTCCCAACCTGTTCTCAGGTATTCCTCGCTCAGTCTATTCATGCCGAATTACCACACGAAATGAGCGCGAGGTATTCCCGATCAGTCGATTCTTTAGGCGTATTCACGCGTTAAGAGAACGCGGGCGGTTTCACAATGTCTGACAAGTTTTTGGTCACGTTGAGAGATTTTTGTCAGTGCCCCTCTTGCATTTTGGCACAGATGCAGGAATGCCAAAAATGAGCCACTCGCCTTTTGTGAGCAAACTTTGGGCACATCTCAAACACACTGGCCAGCTGCAGTCGGCTTCCGGCTGAACAAACCGCAAAGGTTTTAAGGGCCGTGATATAAGACCGGAAAACTTTTTTAGACGCTTTTAGTTAGGTCGGTAACTACAAAAGGTTACGAAATCATTCTTCATAACATCAAAGCGTAAACAACAATTGTGTCACTCTAACTTGAAACTATCCGTGTGCTGAGAAGGGCATTTCAAGTTGTTGGTGCTTAGTAGTATTTACTAATTGCCAACTACCAGTTTGGGGTGTGGGTGCCTCTCAGACCGTAGCAGAAAAGGCACCTTATCGCCCGAGCTACCTTAAACAGTCTGATGTTGCTGTCAAAACAAAGCAGGCCTCACTTCATGTTTGACTATCCCAGGGCTGGGCGGAGAGAACCACCCAACAGTCCTCCTTTTTTTTTGCAGAAGGTCAATCATGCTTGAATCAGAAACAGTCAGGCTCCATTTCATAACAAGTAGGAATGTCATCCCAGCTTCTTTGTGATGCAACGCCTAAGGCAGCAAGCTGGGTCTACTCCAAATAAAAATGGTGGTCTTGAAGCATGGCGGTTGTTGAATAATTCCATGTCCAACATACTTTCCTGGCCACTGTGGAAAAGTGGAAGAGAGGCTGACCACAAAGCCCCAGTTCCTACTACTAGGAATGAAAGAGAAAGCAGGAAGTCGGCCATTTTACTGCCGGATGAATAACCACAGTGTAGCTGCACCCAAAAAAAAAAAAAACGAGTTACCTGGTGACTCACTCGGGTCCGGACTCTTTGACCACTTGTTATCACAGCCAATCTGTGTGTGTGCCACACAAAAACGTATTGTTGAGCACGGGCAATCAATAGGCTCCCAACACAGTATAAGTGACTATGTTTCCACGGAAACGTATCCAAACAGTCAAAAAGTACACGCTGCAACAAGTCGTATAACAGGATTGTGGTTCTCGTCGTAGGTCTGACTAAGATCAAAAAGACTTAGACTTGTTCTCACTCCTTGGGAGTTGGAACTCTTTCAGAAATCAGACTTCAAAAGAAGATTGGACTTTCTAGCGACTTGACCGCCGGTTGAGACATCTCGTACGGAGCTGTCAAGGCCAAATTCAATTAAAAAACATGGAAGTGAGGTGGAGGGGGCGGGGGGGCGGGTTTGTCCTGGTTGTCTCAATTGCTTGCACTTCACACATCATTGCAGTTGGAGTACAGCCTGCAAACTGTTTGCATTAGTTCACCCTGTTTGGCGAAACTGGAGATTCTAACCCAAACCTTGTTATTAGAGTTCTCAAAGCAAAGCAATCAGTCACATCTATTTCAGTGTTTCCAAAACATTGCAAGTTTAATGTCCTTTTGTAAAACCAACTGCTGACTTGAAGTAAGCAACAACCAGCCGTGACACGTTGACTCTGAGAGAACCTGTCTGTACACCTCTGCATACCTTCAACACTCTCTGCTCAGTCATCCCCCGTCCCTCCTTCGCGTATTTCCGTGTCATGGTGTCAATTCTCTAGCAAAACGCACCTGAATGTGAAAATGTTGTTCATGCTGCCTACCGTCTGTGTGCATTGACTCGATCCCTTCTGTCTTACAGAGTTTTGCATACCCCCGATTTACCCTGACCTGTGACCCCCTTTTCCCTAACCATGGCTCACCGGTCACAAAGTTCGTCAATTGGAGAGAACCCCCTCGATCCAAAATACCTGCCCCCGCACTACAAGGAGGAGTATCGTCTTGCCATTGATGCACTGATAGAACATGACGTACCGGTAAATGTTTCTAGTACTTCAGGCATTGTGATCACTTGGATAAAGTTGATCTTAACTTTTTATTAAATGGCTCTGCGTTTCCTCCCCATCAGGGTTATTGCGAGTTCCTCCAGAATGCGGACGTGGTCAGCTTTCTCGCGCCACAAGAAATCGAGCACATCAAATCTACCATCCAGGGGCCTAGTCACTCCCAAAGCGTCCCAGATCTGACTTTCTCAGATGTGGGCCACAATGTCGAGGGATCCTCAGACACCTACTGGCCCATGCAGTCCGATATGGCCGCCCCGGGCCTGGACCTGGGCTGGCCACTCACCCAGCACAACTTTGTCGGGCCCACGGAAGTCACTACTCTGGTCAACCCCTCGGAAACAAACATGCCTAGCATTAAGGAGCAAGCCAGGAGACTGATTAAGAACGCTCGCCAAGTAAGAACCGGGAAACAGAAAACCTGTAGACATCATAGTTTTTCTTTCCTGAAATAAAGCATCTGAAGAGTACTCCAAACAATCCACATGAACACAAGTACAGTCGTCCTCCGTTTATCGTGGCTAATTGGTTTGTAAACCAATTTCCAAGAAGTACGATCATTTTAATAGTTTGGGCGTAAGAAACTGTTTAGTCCCTTTACACTTATTTTGCCCAATATAGTAGCCTTGAGTTTGTTCTTCTGTAGATTACAGTAGTCACTGATAGCCCAGAGGCGTCATTGCTATGATCATCACCCGGCCACTACGTGGAAATACTGCATCGCATCCTGGGTAATTCCTCTAAGATAGAACTGGGCTTCCATGTGATGAAGCCATAAACATAAGTTGCTGTGCAAAAACTTGGTCAACTTGACAGTTGCAGCTAAGATAGCCATTAGCTGTGTTTTTTTTTGTTTTGTTTCTTTGTTATTCATCTCGAAGATGAGGCGCGCCTTTGAATCAACAGAGTTTATCTCCACTTAGCATTACCCAGACAGCTGCAGTTAGCAGTCTTGTTAGCATTAAGTGACGCACTGGTACCGGTACGTCGCGTCTTTTGAAAATCACTCGCATCAAAAGCTCACCGATATGGAGATGTGTTACTAGCTGCGTTTACCATCGCCCCGAGAGATGCACAAAACTTAAATATCGCAGTAAGAAAAACTTCTCAAATATGGCTACAACATTTTAGCGCGCTCGTGAGGTGGTTTTTGAGACGTTTCAGTATAGAAGTTTTTCCACAGAAGCATGGTGGAAACCCTTTTTCCTCATTTAAAAGGCACCGAACCGGCGGGGCGCCAATGCAGGTCGACTACAGAAGACGTGTCGTTGTGGTCTCCCTTGCGATCAGACCGCACCGCCGCACCGGGCCATCTCGCGGGTCACATCCCCGCAATGTAGGCCGACCCGCAGGCTCGGAGAAACCACATCCCCGAACAAGTGTCAAGGGGACCGAAAGGATGTTGCCTTTGATCGATCGTCTCCGTCTGCAATATCTTCCTCAAACTGGAGTCTCGCGGGATGAGATTTTAGGAGAATCGCGGCTCATGACGCAAAACACCTACAAGTCGCTAATGTACTCGGTCGAAATTGGAGAAATGTCGCTTCTTACTCTGCAAAAACGGCAATGGAAACGCAGAAATTGATGAGGCAGGAGTTGAAGATGAAGACATCAAAAAAGGGGGTCCGCTCCATTGTTGCTGTGAAGATTGCGCCTATTAGTTGTTATTGTCACCCTTACTTGACCTGTAAGTCCCGGTTGGTGACTCTTTATCAAAAAGATAATAATCAGCAATGTAGTGAAGCTGCAATATTTGAAAAGTGATGATGCGAGGGACGACTGTAGTTTGTAAACACAGCTTAGCATGCTACTTCACGCTAAATAGCTGTCATGCGGAATCTTGTGGAAATAACCCAGCATGCCAGAGGCTAACTTGTGCTTTGTCACCGTGAAGAATGTTTGGGCTATGCTATCTTCTTAAGAACCTAATTGTATTTTTTATCTGCCAACTTTGCTGCCACGCCCTTTCCACATCCGTCTGTCTGGCAGGCTTGTGGCTAAAAAGGGTAATTCGCTAGCAATGTACATGTCACACGCTCATGAGCGGTTAGACCTGCTCTTTTAAAGTATATTTTACAAGCTTTTTGGCAAATCTCTCATGAAAAATATATCAGAACCGTTAAAAAAAATATGTATTTGGACCTAGTAGACAACATTTTAGTCTGGAATATCAGAGTTATGTCACAAAAGCTCTTTTAAAGTATATTTTACAAGCTTTTTAGCAAATCTCAGATGAAAACTATATCAGAACCTTTTATAACAAATACGTATTGAACCTGGCAGGCAACATTTTAGTCTGGAATATCAGAGTTATGTCACAAAAGCTCTTTTAAAGTATATTTTACAAGATTTTTGTCAAATATAAGATGAAAAATATATTAGAACCTTTTAAAAAACATGTATTTAACCTAGTAGACAACATTTTAGTCTGGAATATCAGAGTTATGTCACAAAAGCTCTTTCGAAGTACATTTTACAAGCTTTTTGTCAAATCTAAGCTGAAAAATATATCAGAACCTTTTTAAAACAAATACGTATTGAACCTGGCGGACAACATGTTAGTCTGGAATATCAGAGTTATGCCACAAACGCTCTTTCAAAGTATATTTTATAAGCTTTTTGTCAAATCTAAGCTGAAAAATACACCAGAACCATTTTAAAAAATACATATTCAACCGAGCAGACAACATTTTAGTCTGGAATATCAGAGTTATGTCACAAAATCTCTTTCAAAGTATATTTTACAAGCTTTTTGTGAAATCTAAGCTGAAAAATATATCAGAACCTTTTTTTAAAAATACGTATTCAACCTAGAAGACAACATTTTAGTCTGGAATATCAGAGTTATGTCACAAAAGCTCTTTTAAAGTATATTTTACAAGATTTTTGTCAAATCTCAGATGAAAAATATATCAGAACCTTTTAAAAAACATGTATTTAACCTAGTTGACAACATTTTAGTCTGGAATATCAGAGTTATGTCACAAAAGCTCTTTTGAAGTATATTTTACAAGCTTTTTGTCAAATCTAAGCTGAAAAATACACCAGAACCATTTAAAAAAATACATATTCAACCTAGCAGGCAACATTTTAGTCTGCAATATCAGAGTTATGCCACAAAAGCGCTTTTGAAGTATATTTTACAAGCTTTTTGTCAAATCTAAGCTGAAAAATATATCAGAACCTCTTTTAAAAATACGTACTCAACCTAGCAGACAACATTTTGGCATGGCGGATTATGTCGGAAGTTTAACGTCCACATCTTTGTATTCAAAACATACTGATTATAGTTCATCTTCTTGAACGACTACCCCTAAAGTAAATTGCATAATCAGACCAGACACAAAACTGTATAAAAAATTCAGGTATTTCTGATGATTATTTTCTGACACGGTGTACTTCATCTGTTTTAGGTCGTTGCCGTGGTGATGGACATGTTTACAGATGTTGACATATTTGCTGACCTCTTGGACGCAGCAGCACGCCATGTTCCTATTTATATTCTTTTGGATGAGCAGGAAGCCCACAACTTTGTCTCCATGGTGATCAACTGTAAGGTCAACCTGGACATGATCCATGTAGGTATTCACCGTCACTGGTAGGTCTTCCTGCGAGGTACACCAGGCTCTGAGTGTTGTTGTTTTTTACAGATGATGCGCGTCAGGACTGTGGCCGGAATAACGTATAATTCCCGGACGGGAAAGTCCTTTAAGGGGCAGATGAAAGATCGCTTCCTGCTGGCTGACTGCAGGGCTGTACTTAGCGGTAACTACAGGTGAGTTCTATTGATGAGTATAGGTGAAAACCATTCATAGTTTACCATTTAATTGTGAAATGTTCTTACAGCTTCATGTGGTCATACGAGAAGATTCATCGCTGCATCGCTCACCTTTTTCTTGGAGAGCTAGTTGCCACGTTTGACGAAGAGTTCCGCATTCTCTATGCTCAGTCGGAGCCTCTCGTCGTCGACCCGTCGGACAGAACTCTCGCCCTCTCTGACACTGGAAGTTTCTTCAACAGACAGATAGGTTTTAAGAGGACCCAGTCCTTACGGAATCCCGTGAGTTTCCGAAGGCAACCCGAGATTTCCTACGGTTTCTCGCACGGAGACCAGGACCGCAACTCTGCACTTCCTTTCCGGAGGAACGACCCCTTCCGACACACTATTGAGCCCGGGGCGGGAATCACCATTGGCAAGTACTCTCAGCAACAGTTCCGCTTGCAGTCGTCATATTTGGACCAGGGAAGGTCGATGGTATCCCGTCAGATGGAGTTGAGCGGCTTTAAGAGACACAGCTATGCAGAAGGAACCCAAGAGAACTACATGTCCTCGAGGCACTACATGAAGCACAGAGTCATGAACAATCTCGATGAGTCAGACCTCCACAGGTTAATTGACATTTCTTAGCGAATGTTTTTTTAAATCAATATTTCAAGCAATTGCACTTCACTGTTTTCTTTTTTTCTTTACAGAGAACAGAAACTCCATTTGTACAATGAAGGGCCTGGATCAGGTTCTGGCCACGGACACTACGACAGAATACGTTCTACACATCTAGCCATTGACCAGTATTCAGACTCCAGCTCATTCCGCTCCGATCAAGAGCCAAACTATGGAAACTATGGCAGAGGTGGTGTAAATCTTTCATCAGAGGATTTAAGTGGACCAGAAGGGGTTCAGACACCTCCAATAGCTGGAAGGTATGGAGGAAGTTCTGCTCTGAAGAGGCCAACCGTAGGACAGGCTTATGCCTGTCAAAGCTCACCCACACAGCTTCACCCACCAGAGAAGAAGCCATTTTCGAAACAATCCGAACAGGAGCACAACCAAGACTCCAGTGTTAGGCACGGTTTAAGGAACTGGAGGATCCATTCGTATCTTAGTACATATGAGGAAGGTGGAGAAGAGGGTCTGAATCAACCCTTGGGGCCCGATGCATTTGAAGATCCCCCACCTTCTCAGGAGCAAGACTATTCAGTTGCCCCTAAGGCCAGAGCAGAGATCCAAAGACCACGCTATGGAAAGCCAGTTGTACCTGACAGAACCGAGGTGCTCTCCTCAGTTAGTGACAAGAGATCCATGTCAGTGGATAGACATGAGGAGGATGATAGGAGTTTTGGAACGGAGGACAGCGAGGCGCCAGATCGCTTCCTTTCGAAACATGAATCCTTCCGCTCACGGATTAACCCGCTCCTGCAGCGTAGCTCCCGTCTACGTTCCTCGCTCATATTCTCATCGTCGAAAGCAGAGATGCACAGCGGAAGCACTGGCCTGAAAGCAGCCACAGAAGAAGATGAGAAGTTAGACTCTGTGCGCACTTCCTCCATCGTAGCCCAGATCCTAGAGAAGAGGAGGGCTTTATCTCGAGAACCTTTTGACTGGAAAAAGACACCCGAGGAGCAGAGCAAGGAGAAAGAAGAAAAAAGTGGGGTTACAAATCAAGAAGAAGAAGAGGAAAAAAGTTTGACAAATACAACAGAAGCAAAAGATGAATACAAGAAATCTGAGGGACCTTTAAAGTCTAATGACGGAGTGTCATCGTCTCTAAATATCAATGACCCGGCCAGTCGACTGCAGTATTTCAATGACGTCGCTGCCAAGAGAAAAGCATCAAAAATGGAGACTGAGTCATCGCTGAAAGGCCCAGAGCCAGCGGAGAAAAAGTCAGACGTCTCTGACAAAGTCCCCGAAAAAACGATAGCGAGCACGACAACCCCCGCTGCTGCTGTCGTGTCAACAGAATCCGAGGCAAAGAAATCAGAAGTCCAAGCAAAAATTGCCGACCTCAATCGGCGATCTTCGTTTACGTCTACAAAAGCATCGCTAATCTCTCCGAAGCCTTTTGTGAGCGCTGTGAAGCCTTTTGAACCTCACAAGGAGGAGAATTCATCCGATAGCCAAAAGAAAGATTTATTTAAGTCATTGAAGCCCCTTCCGTCCCCTAAGATCTTTAAAAGGGACCCGCTCAAGCTCAAAGGACTCAACCCTCGTAGGATCTCCTGCGGTGAGGAGCTCTTAACGGATGCCACAGACACAGAGAAGAGTGAGCTGAAGAAGAGTCGTTCCCAGAGTTCTTCCACTTTGCCTCGTGACGACTCAAAGGAAGCTCAGCAGAGGGGATCCAACACCTCCATCAACACACTTAGTAGTGGTGAGGGAAAGAGTGACGGTAAAACCCTTGACTTCCTGAAGAAACAGACCCAGAGACTGAAGGGATTATTGGTACCCAAAGATAAGGAGAAGAAATCATCGGGTGAGGACCGCAGCATTGGCACAGTGAAAGAAATGGTTGAAGATTACAGCAAAAAGCAGAGTTCTTCTGCCAAGGACGCAGAATCTTCCCCTGCCGATCAAACAACCGGCAATCACCGGACATCAGCCGGCACATCCGTCTCACGTTACCAGGCGTCCGCTAACTCGACCCTGTTCAGTAGCAACCTCCGCGATGACACCAAAGTCATCCTGGAGCAGATCTCAGCCAACAGTCAGAAGAACCGCCTTGAGCGGGACGACGCAGGAGACGGCGAGCGCGATGCCAAGGCCAAGGGTGTGGACAGCGACTTCTCTGCAAAAAGGAACCGCTTTCTGCGACCACAAGTCGGCGTCCAAGAGAGGGAGGGACTGCTGAAGAGGATAGAGAGCCTGAGGAAGGAGAAGAAGGTCTACAGCCGCTTTGAGGTAGTCTACCATTGCAAGGATGAAACTTGCAGTGTAGCTGGGAAGGAAATATGACTCACTGGGGGGTAGAACATGTCAAACCTAGGTTGTGTTAAGATGCAGTAAATGAAGTTTAGCACTTGAGAATAATGATTTTAACGCTTTCTGAGACATAACGGGGCGGCATGGCGTAGTGGGTAGAGCGCCCGTGTCAGAAACCTGAGGGTTGCAGGTTCGCTCCCTGCCTCTTACCATGCCGTTGTGTCCTTGGGCAGGACACTTCACCCTTGCCCCCGGTGCCGCTCACACTGGTGAATGAATGTTGAACGAATGATAGGTGGTGGTCGGAGGGGCCGTAGGCGCAAATTGGCAGCCACGCTTCCGTCAGTCTACCCCAGGGCAGCCGTGGCTACGAAAGTAGCTTACCACCACCAGGTGTGAATGAATGATGGGTTTTTAACATGTAAAGCGACTTTGGGTACTTAGAAAAGCGCTATATAAATCCCAGTTATTATTATTATTATTATTATAACATGTTCCTTAGTGGAATAAAGCTTTAGTTCAGTCAACATGTTTGTTACCATCAAATCATTTATTCACTAGAAGTCACTCCTGTTATTAAACATACAGTGGTGGTGAAAAGTGTACATACACGTGTAAAGGACATCATGTCATGGCTGTCAATCATTTCTACAACTCTTGTTTTTTTGTGATGTAGTGATTGGCGCACATACTTGTTGGTCACAAAAAAACATTCATGAAGTTTGCTTCTTTTATGAATTTATTATGGCTCTACTGAAAATGTGAGGGTCAAAAGTATACATACAGCAATGTTCATATTTGCTTGCATGTCCCTTGGCAAGTTTACCTGCAATAAGGCGCTTTTGGTAGCCATCCAGACCACAAAATGGGTGCAGTTCAGCTAAATGTGTTGCTTTTCTCACATGGACTTGTTTCTTCAGCATTGTCCACTTTGGGAAGGCCATTCTAAAACCTTCATTCTAGCATGATTTAGCCATTCCTTTACCACTTTTGAGGTGTGTTTGGGGTCATTGTCCTGTTGGAACACCCGACTGTGCCCAAGACCCAACCTCCGGGCTGATGATTTTAGCTTGTCCTGAACAATTTGGAGGTAATCCTCCTTTTTTATTGTCCCATTTAAAGCAGCAGTTCCATTGGCAGCAAAACAGGCCCAGAGCATAATGCTGCTACCACCATGCTTGGCGGTAGGTGTGGTGTTCCTGGGATTAAAGGCCTCACCTATTCTCCTCCAAACATATTGCTGGGTATTGTTGCCAAACAGCTCCATTTTTGTTTCATCTGACCACAGAACTTTCCTCCAGAACAGTGGTCCCCAACCTTTTTGTAGCGGCGGACCGGTCAACACTTGAAAATTTGTCCCACGGACCGGTGGGGGGGGGGGGGGGTTAATTTTTTTATTTTATTTATTTATTTACATAAATAAATACAATCATGTGTGCTTACGGACTGTATCCCTGCAGACTGTATTGATCTATATTGATATATAATGTATATATTGTGTTTTTTATGTTGATTTCATAAAAATAAAATAAAAAATTAATTTCTTGTGCGGCCCGGTACCAATCGGGCCGTGGACCGATTGGTACCGGGCCGCACAAGAATTTTTTTTTTTTTTTTACATAAATAAATACAATCATGTGTGCTTACGGACTGTATCCCTGCAGACTGTATTGATCTATATTGATATATAATGTATATATTGTGTTTTTTATGTTGATTTCATAAAAAAATAATAATAATAATAATAATTTCTTGTACGGCCCGGTACCAATCGGTCCACGGACCGGTACCGGTCCACGGCCCGATTGGTACCGGGCCGCACAAGAAATTATTATTTTATTTTATTTTTTTACATAAATAAATACAATCATGTGTGCTTACGGACTGTATCCCTGCAGACTGTATTGATCTATATTGATATATATTGTGTTTTTTATGTTGATTTCATAAAAAAAATTTTTTTTTAAATAATTCCTTGTGCGGCCCGGTTGGTACCGCACAAGAAATTTTTTTTTCTTTTTTTTTTTTTACATAAATAAATACAATCATGTGTGCTTACGGACTGTATCCCTGCAGACTGTATTGATCTATATTGATATATAATGTATATATTGTGTTTTTTATGTTGATTTCATTAAAAAAAAAAAAAAAAAAATTACTTTCTTGTGCGGCCCGGTACCAATTTTTTTTAATGAAATCAACATAAAAAACACAATATATACATTATATATCAATATAGATCAATACAGTCTGCAGGGATACAGTCCGTAAGCACACATGATTGTATTTATTTATGTAAAAAAAAAAAAAAAATTTCTTGTGCGGCCCGGTACCAATCGGGCCACGGCCCTGTACCGGTCCATGGACCGATTGGTACTGGGCCGCACAAGAAATTAATTTTTTTTAATGAAATCAACATAAAAAACACAATATATACATTATATATCAATATAGATCAATACAGTCTGCAGGGATACAGTCCGTAAGCACACATGATTGTATTTATTTATGTAAAAAAAAAAATTTATTTCTTGTGCGGCCCGGTACCAATGGGGTCGCGGCCCGGTACCGGTCCGTGGACCGATTGGTACCGGGCCGCACAAGAAATTAATTTTTTTTTTTTTTACATAAATAAATACAATCATGTGTGCTTACGGACTGTATCCCTGCAGACTGTATTGATCTATATTGATATATAATGTATATATTGTGTTTTTTATGTTGATTTCATATTTTAAAAAATTAATTTCTTGTGCGGCCCGGTACCAATCGGTCCGCGGACCGGTGGTTGGGGACCACTGCTCCAGAAGGTCTTATCTTTGTCCATGTAATGTCAGATGAAACAAAAATGGAGCTGTTTGGCCACAATACCCACCAATATGTTTGGAGGAGAAAAGGATTACCTCCAAATTGTTCAGGACAAGCTAAAATCATCCGCCCGGAGGTTGGGTCTTGGGCGCAGTTGGGTGTTCCAACAGGACAATGACCCCAAACACACCTCAAAAGTGGTAAAGGAATGGCTAAATCAGGCTAGAATGAAGGCTTTAGAATGGCCTTCCCAAAGTGGACAATGCTGAAGAAACAAGTCCATGTCAGAAAAGCAACACATTTAGCTGAAGTGCAGCAACTTTGTGGTCAAGCAGAAGAGTTGTAGAAATGATTGTAAAGTCAAGACAGCCATGACATGATGTTGTTTACACGTGTACGTACACTTTTCACCACCACTGTACATTTCTGTCGCTGATTCTGATTAACCCCCAAAACCATTCCTGTCGTTCTGGTAACAGATGGGGAATACCTTGGGATAACATGACAGACGGAGGAGTGAACGATGACGTGGAATCTTAATAAAGCGACGATCAAACAGCCACAATGTGCCAACCACATGCCAGGTCCGCTTTTTTTTTTGTTGTGTTTTTTTTTTTATACCTGCTGGATTTTTACCCCGGAAGTAAGCTTGAAACGTGAAGTCAATGGGTGCGGAATGTTTGCCAAACACTGGTACACTCAGCAAGAGGACAGGCTCAAGGAAGAAGGGAGGGCTGTGGACACGACTGAAAGACACAGGAAGTGAGACATTGCACCGAAATGGCGGGAAATGCAGAAGCCATTAAATAAATGTACCTGGAATCTAGTTGGACATTTCCCTGGGTGCTTTGTGTTGATATCAATTGTGTAGTTTTCTTTTTTTTTTACATTTTGGGGATTTACTGTGCCAATCCAGGAGACTAGCAGAATGAACTGGGGAACGGACGACGGCTGAAAACACAAACACATGCTAGCATGCTAACACATGCGAGTGAGGCTGCATTCACACCTGCCGTGTTTGCTTCGCTTTACCAGAACTCTCTCTTCGCTCTACTGGTGCGGTACGCTTGGTCGAGTGTGGCCGAGACCGCTCGAGGCATGGGTTTCAGTCTGCTTGCAAGTGAACTCTGGTGCGGTTGGCTTCATTTCAACTCACAGAGGAGCGTAAAAATGACAAACGTAAGACAAAATAGGTTGGAAGAGTTCCCCGTTTTCTCCCAATGGTGCTCTTTTTAGTCTGGAATATCAGAGTTATGTCACAAAATCTATATTTTACAAGCTTTTTGTCAAATCTAAGCTGAAAAATATATCAGAACCGTTTAAAACAATTAAGTATTCAACCTAGTAGACAACATTTTAGTCTGGAATATCAGAGTTATGTCACAAAAAGCTCTTAAAAAAGTATATTTTACAAGCTTTTTGTCAAATCTAAGCTGGAAAAATATATGAGAACCGTTTAAAACGATTAAGTATTCAACCTAGCAGACAACATTTTAGTCTAATATCAGAGTTATGTCACAAAAAGCTCTTAAAAAAGTATATTTTACAAGCTTTTTGTCAAATCTAAGCTGGAAAAATATATCAGAACCGTTTAAAACGATTAAGTATTCAACCTAGCAGACAACATTTTAGTCTGGAATATCAGAGTTATGTCACAAAAAGCTCTTAAAAAAGTATATTTTACAAGCTTTTTGTCAAATCTAAGCTGGAAAATATATCAGAACCGTTTAAAACAATTAAGTATTCAACCTAGTAGACAACATTTTAGTCTGGAATATCAGAGTTATGTCACAAAAGCTCTTTAAAGTATATTTTACAAGCTTTATGTCAAATCTAAGCTGAAAAATATATCAGAACCGTTTAAAACAATTAAGTATTCAACCTAGCAGACAACATTTTAGTCTGGAATATCGGAGTTATGTCACAAAAGCTCTTTCTAAGTA
Source organism: Entelurus aequoreus (assembly GCF_033978785.1). Classification (NCBI taxonomy): domain Eukaryota; kingdom Metazoa; phylum Chordata; class Actinopteri; order Syngnathiformes; family Syngnathidae; genus Entelurus; species Entelurus aequoreus. Next base: position 6,059,502 of record NC_084735.1, read on the forward strand.
TATTTGACAAGCTTTTTGTCAAATCTGAGATTCAAAATTTTGAAAAATAACCAAATATTCAACCTGGTAGACATCATTTAGGTTCAGAATGTTTAAGTTATGTCAGATAATTGATGACAAAAGCTGCCTGATGATGTCATTTCTTAGGTTTTTACTGCACAGGCTTTGGTCAGGACAGATATAGCAGGGTGGAGCCAACTGCACCAAGTATATTTATATTAGGGGTGTCAAAAAAACTTTTCTTTGAATAAGTCGCAATTCTTACATGTAACGATTCCTAATCGATTAAAAAAAAAAAATCAAAAATCGATGTTCTTTTTTTTTTAAATCTGTGCTGTCCAGCCACCCAGACAAATCCTATTGTTGATGTAGATCAGTGGTCCCCAACCTTTTTGTACTTGCGGACCGGTCAATGCTTGAAAATTTGTCCCACGGACCGGGGGGGAGGTAGTAAAAAAAAAAAAAAAAAAAATTTTTTTTTTTTTTTTTTTTTTGTCATAAAGAAATACAATCATGTGTGCTTACGGACTGTATCCCTGCATAGTGTATTGATTTATATTGATATATAATGTATATATTGTTTTTTATGTTGATTTAATTTTAAAAAAAAAAAAAAATTTTTTTTTTTTTTTTTTAATTTCTTGTGCGGCCAATCGGTCCACGGACCAGTACCGGGCCGTGGACCGGTGGTTGGGGACCACTGATGTAGATGATGATCTACATCTGCTGTACAGACTTACTTTAGAAAAGACAAGTGTTGGATACTTCTTTGTATTTGACTCTATTAAATGTGTGGGTAGAATTTCATTCAATGAAACCAGTTTTTATTTGAAGTAATATAGAAATGTATCACAGCTGTTTTATGGAGGAATGTAGCTCATCACAGAACTGTCACCCATTGTTACTAAAAAAAGTATTGATTTTGAATCGAGAATTGATTCTGAATCAAATCGTTACTCCCGGGAATCGAATTGAATCGTGTGGTGCCCAAAGATTTTATATATATATATATATATATATATATATATATATATATATATACATGTATATATTTACATACACTACCGTTCAAAAGTTTGGGGTCACCCAAACAATTTAGTGGAATAGCCTTCATTTCTAAGAACAAGAATAGACTGTCGAGTTTCAGATGAAAGTTCTCTTTTTCTGGCCATTTTGAGCGTTTAATTGACCCCACAAATGTGATGCTCCAGAAAGTCAATCTGCTCAAAGGAAGGTCAGTTTTGTAGCGTCTGTAACGAGCTAAACTGTTTTCAGACGTGTGAACATGATCGCACAAGGGTTTTCTAATCATCAATTAGCCTTCTGAGCCAATGAGCAAACACATTGTACCATTAGAACACTGGAGTGATAGTTTCTGGAAATGGGCCTCTATACACCTATGTAGATATTGCACCAAAAAGCAGACATTTGCAGCTAGAATAGTCATTTACCACATTAGCAATGTATAGAGCAGGGGTCACCAACGCGGTGCCCGCGGGCACCAGGTCGCCCGTAAGGACCAGATGAGTAGCCCGCTAGCCTGTTCTAAAAATAGCTCAAATAGCAGCACTTACCAGTGAGCTGCCTCTATTTTTTAAATTTTATTTATTTACTAGCAAGCTGGTCTCGCTTTGCCCGACATTTTTAATTCTAAGAGAGACAAAACTCAAATAGAATTTGAAAATCCAAGAAAATATTTTAAAGACTTGGTCTTCACTTGTTTAAATAAATTCATTAATTTTTTTACTTTGCTTCTTATAACTTTCAGAAAGACAATTTTAGAGAAAAAATACAACCTTAAAAATGATTTTAGGATTTTTAAACACATATACCTTTTTACCTGTTAAATTCCTTCCTCTTTTTTCCTGACAATTTAAATCAATGTTCAAGTAAAAAACAATTTTTATTGTAAAGAATAATAAATAAATTTTTATTTAATTCTTCATTTTAGCTTCTGTTTTTTCGACTAAGAATATTTGTGAAATATTTCTTCAAACTTATTATGATTCAAATTCAAAAAAATTATTCTGGCAAATCTAGAAAATCTCTAGAATCAAATTTAAATCTTATTTCAAAGTCTTTTGAATTTCTTTTTAAAATGTTGTTCTGGAAAATCTAGAAGAAATAATGATTTGTCTTTGTTAGAAATATAGCTTGGTCCAATTTGTTATATGTTCTAACAAAGTGTAGATTGGATTTTAACCTATTTAAAACATGTCATCAAAATTCTAAAATTAATTTTAATCAGGAAAAATGACTAATGATGTTCCATAAATTATTTTTTGAATTTTTTCAAAAAGATTCGAATTAGCTAGTTTTTCTTTTCTTTTTTTCGGTTGAATTTTGAATTTTAAAGACTCGAAATTGAAGATAAACTATGTTTCAAAATTTAATTGTCATTTTTTTTCGTGTTTTCTCCTCTTTTAAACTTTTCAATTAAGTGTAAATATCATTAATTATTAATAATAACATAGAGTTAAAGGTAAATTGAGCAAATTGGCTATTTCTGGCAATTTATTGAAGTGTGTATCAAACTGGTAGCCCTTCGCATTAATCACTACCCAAGAAGTAGCTCTTGCTTTCAAAAAGGTTGCTGACCCCTGGTGTAGAGTGTATTTCTTTCAAGTTAAGACTAGTTTAAAGTTATCTTCATTGAAAAGTACAGTGCTTTTCCTTCAAAAATAAGGACATTTCAATGTGACCCCAAACTTTTGAACGGCAGTGTATATATATATATATATATATATATATATATATATATATATATATGTGTGTGTGTGTGTGTGTGGGAAAAAATCACAAGACTATTTCATCTCTACAGGCCTGTTTCATGAGGGTTTCCTCAATCATCAGGAGAAGAAGAAAAAAAAATCTCCTGATGATTGAGGAAACCCTCATGAAACAGGCCTGTAGAGATGAAATAGTCTTGTGATTTTTTCCCACACACATATACATATATACATATATATATATATATATATATATATATATATATATATATATATATATATATATATATATATATATATATATATATATATATATGGGAAAAAATCACAAGACTATTTCATCTCTACAGGCCTGTTTCATGAGGGTTTCCTCAATCATCAGGAGAAAAAAAAAAAGAAAAAAAAATCTCCTGATGATTGAGGAAACCCTCATGAAACAGGCCTGTAGAGATGAAATAGTCTTGTGATTTTTTTCCCACACACACACATATATATACATATATATGTGTGGGAAAAAATCACAAGACTATTTCATCTCTACAGGCCTGTTTCATGAGGGTTTCCACACACATATACATATATATATATATATATATATATATATATATATATATATATATATATATATATATATATATATATATATATATATATATATATATATGTGTGTGTGTGGGGAAAAATCACAAGACTATTTCATCTCTACAGGCCTGTTTCATGAGGGTTTCCTCAATTATCAGGAGAAAAAAAAAACTCTCCTGATGATTGAGGAAACCCTCATGAAACAGGCCTGTAGAGATGAAATAGTCTTGTGATTTTTTCCCACACACACATATTACGCTCTACCACGGTATCGAGCACTATTTTTTTTGGATAATCTAATTAAGACATATATATATATATATATATATATATATATATATATATATATATATATATATATATATATATATATATATATATAGTGGTCTGGAATAGAGTAGCAGATGGCAGGTGTGAATGCAGCCTAAAAGTCAGCTCATGAAAGTGGATGTAAGGATTGAGTCTAACAGGTTGGACATGAATGAGAAGTGTATGTGTCTATTTGGCTGGTTATTTAATGTAAATAAACATGTTTGGTGGGGAAAGGAGCGAGGTGGTTCTGTAGGACATGACTAACTCCTGGACGTCTCCACTCTGTTGGATTGTGTGATTAAACCAAAGATTTAGTGGCTGTCCAGTTTATTGTGTGCTCTCTCTGGGATTGTAAATATTTGAAGTGATTATTATCAAACACCATATGGAGATACAAGATATTTAGTTGTGCTTCAAGTAAACACACTTGGTACTTTATTAAAACATTTGACCGTACTCTTAGTAGTTGACAACTCAAACAAGGACAATATTAATAGTTACGTTACTACGCTTTCACAAATGTCATCAACACAAAAGCTGTCGAACGAGGAAAAGCAAGGCATTATTGTTCAATAAATGAGCAAGGATGACGGAGCATGACTCAAGAGTCTTGGCGGAAGAAGAACGGTAGTAAGCAGTGTGTGTGTGTAAAGAATTGTAGCGTACGTACAGCACACCTGTGCACTCACTCTTTGGGCTGCGATTCTTTCTGCGCAGCAAAGAAGAAAGTGTTAGCGAGGAACAGGAAGGAGATCTTGCAGCTGACTTACAATGACAAAGTACAGCTTCTTGTGCTGCTCCATCAGCTGATGAAGATGATTCTCAAACTCCATCCTGCGCAAACAAAGTCAATCCTTCACATTTCAGCAATGCCTGTGTCAAACTGCAGTCATGGCTGCCCTCAGTAACAGGAAATATGTATTAGTATAAATGTTTGCATCAGTAATTGTGTTTGATTATTACCCTTTTTACCGACAGATTGACTTGCTTTCAAATTGTAAGTCGAGGTGAAACGCGGATCATTGATGTGTCCATTTTTAATCATTAAAAAAAAATTATAGGAATATTTGGTTGCATTCACAGATAATAATAAAGTTCCGACGATACGCAGAAGGGGGCGCTCAAGATGAAGCCATCAGGACCACATCATCTGCAAAAAGCAGAGACCTAATCCTGTAGCCACCAAACCAGATCCCCTCAACGCCCTGACTGCGCCTAGAAATTCTGTCCATAAAAGTTATGAACAGAATGGGTGACAAAGGGCAGCCTTGGCGGAGTCCAACCCTCACTGGAAACGTGTCCGACTTACTGCCGGCAATGCGGACCAAACTCTGGCACTGATCATACAGGGAGCGGACCGCCACAATCAGACAGTCCAATACCCCATACTCTCTGAGCACTCCCCACATGACTTCCCGAGGGACACGGTCGAATGCCTTCTCCAAGTCCACAAAACACATGTAGACTGGTTGGGCAAACTCCCATGCACCCTCAAGGACCCTGCCGAGAGTATAGAGCTGGTCCACAGTTCCACCACCAGGACGAAAACCACACTGTTCATCCTGAATCCGAGGTCCGACTATCCGGCGTAGCCTCCTCTCCAGCACACCTGAATAGACCTTACCGGGAAGGCTGAGGAGTGTGATCCCACCATAGTTAGAACACACCCTCCGGTTCCCCTTCTTAAAGAGAGGAACCACCACCCCGGTCTGCCAATCCAGAGTTTTTGGATGTTTTATTGTAAATGTAGACTAACACACAATCAGAGATGGGACCTAACTGAGATCTTGTTGTATTCCGTCACGTGTTTTTGGAGCTACGACTTCAGGCTGCGCATCCGTGAAAGAAACATGTGGTATCCGGTGAGTCGGGCCAAAAGAAGCGGCTCCCTTACAAGAGCAGAACTGCCCATCGCTAGTTGATACTAATAATGCCCACCGTTGCTTCCGCTGCTTGAGCTTGAGATCCTGGATTTCACATCTGAGCTGTGCTAGAAGCTCTTCACGTTTCTTGATCTCCTCGGCAAGTCTGGAGCACACAAATACCACAATTGACAAAATATTCCACCTGACCTTCAAGTCTTTCTGCAGGATCAGAGGAAGAAGAGAGTTTCAAATCAGGCAACAAAGTTGAGCATGGCAAATGAATGCTGCCCTCTAGTGTTACACTTCAGCATCTTCACCACTCAGCCATCATCCATATGTTTTTGAAAGGGCGAGCGATACCGATTATTAGTAGGGATGTCCGATAATGGCTTTTTGCCGATATCCGATATGCCGATATTTCTCCAACTCTTTAATTACTGATACCGATATCAACCGATACCGATATCAACCGATATATACAGTCGTGGAATTAACACATTATTATGCCTAATTTGGACAACCAGGTATGGTGAAGATAAGGTACTTTTTAAAAAAATGAATCAAATAAAATAAGATAAATAAATTAAAAAACATTTTCTTGAATAAAAAAGAAAGTAAAACAATATAAAAACAATTACATAGAAACTAGTAATTAATGAAAATTTGTAAAATTAACTGTTAAAGGTTAGTATTATTAGTGGACCAGCAGCACGCACAATCATGTGTGCTTACGGACTGTATCCCTTGCAGACTGTATTGATATATATTGATATATAATGTAGGAAGCAGAATATTAATAACAGAAAGAAACAACCCTTTTGTGTGAATGAGTGTGAATGGGGGAGGGAGGTTTTTTGGGTTGGTGCACTAATTGTAAGTGTATCTTTTGTTTTTTATGTGGAATTAATAAAAAAAAACAAAAAAAAAACGATACTGATAATAAAAAAAACGATACCGATAATTTACGATATTACATTTTAACGCATTTATCGGCCGATAATATCGGCAGACCGATATTATCGGACATATCTAATTATTAGTAAAGGAATTACCCATATTTACAGTAAAAGTTATTAAAGATGAATATTATATGTCAGTAAACATCTGGAAAAGTTGTATTTTTAACATTATTTTGTAGGAAAGTAGTGACATAATGTTTGATCATGAAAAAACACCTTTATTACGTGCGTCTAAGAGGAACATCAACATTTTATTTCTAAATATGACACATTTCCTGGGAAAATGGGTCAAAATATGACATTTGTCATTGTAAGGTTTGCTGGTGAGGAACATTTCAATAAAAACCATCGTTGCCTCCTTCAGGTAGATTATAGTTGAGACATTTTTCAAGATGGCTGACATCACTCCTCCCTGGATGCTACAGAAAGTATGAGAATGTGCGAGCAGCTGCCTGCCCTTCTTTACTTATAGAATCATCGCATATTTGTCCAGATATTTACACAAAAGTCTGGATTTTGGATGATATTTTTGGATACATTCCATCCCTGTCACGTTATTGTTTGATTAAATGACGAATCATGAAACTTGTGGCGCTCCTTTAATGAGGCCCGTGCTCTGAGTGTTGCTGGTGGAGCGACTCCATCGCCGCAGTAGCCAAAACAAACACAACGGAAGTGGGAGGATGGCAGGAGAGAAGGACAAAAACTGGGTTTTCTGGCAAAAAGTGGACGTTTTTAAAGTTAAGCAGACGAGATATTCCGTGTACTAACGAGCAACATTGCAGAACTTTATTCAAATAACACATGAATGCATTGTTTACTTGTTTGTATCATCATTGATGTGTATACATCATTCCTTACAAGAAATAACATTAACTATTGTTTACTTGTTTGTTTGTATCATAATTCTTATATACGTAAAATTCCTTACAATAAATAACATTAATTATTGTTTACTTGTTTGTTTGTATCATAATTCATGTATATACATCATTCCTTACAAGAAATAACATTAACTATTCTTTACTTGTTTGTTTGTATCATAATTCATGTATATACATCATTCCTTACAAGAAATAGCATTAACTATTCTTTACTTGTTTGTTTATATCATAATTCTTATATACGTAAAATTCCTTACAATAAATAACATTAATTATTGTTTACTTGTTTGTTTGTATCATCATTCATGTATACATCATTCCTTACAAGAAATAACATTAACTATTGTTTACTTGTTTGTTTATATCATAATTCTTATATACCGGTAGATCATTCCTTACAATAAATAACGTTAATTATTGTTTACTTGTGTGTTTGTTTCATAATTCATGTATACATCATTCCTTACAAGAAATAAAATTAATTGTTGTTTACTTGTTTGTTTCATAATTCATGTGAACATTTTCCTTTACAAAAAATAACATTATTTATTGTTTACTTGTATCATAATTCATGTAAACATCATTCCTTACAAGAAATAACATTCATTGTTGTTTACTTGTTTCATAATTCATGTATACATCATTCCTTACAAGAAATAACAATAATTGTTATTTAATTGTTTATTTCATAATTCATGTATACATCATTCCTTACAAGAAATAACACTAGTTGTTGTTTACATGTTTGTTTGTATCATAATTCATGTATACATCATTCCTTACAATAAATAACATGAATCGTTGTTTACTTGTTTGTGTCCATCATTCATGTAGTAAATAAGAACTAAGAAATAACAGCAACATAGGAAACTTCACCTGCAGTGTCCACTAAAAACTATTTATTTCACACAGCTTTTTTTTACTTCAATAAAAAAGGTACTGTATCGTTTTGGATCATCCACGAATCGAATCGGCAACATCCAATTATTAATCGAATCGTTGTTAAAACGAGTCGTTACACCCTTCATACTTTATACTTTAGCTCAGTGGTCCCCAACCTTTTTGTAGCTGCGGACCGGTCAACGCTTGAAAATTTGTCCCACGGACCGGTGGGACAAATGTATATATTGTGTTTTTTATGTTGATTTCATACAAAAATAAAATAAAAAAATAAAAAATAAAGATTTTTTTTTTTTTTTTTTACATAATTAAATACAATCATGTGTGCTTATGGACTGTATCCCTGCAGACTGTATTGATCTATATTGATATATAATGTATATATTGTGTTTTTTATGTTGATTTCATTAAAAAAAAAAAAAAAAAAATTTTAATTTTTTTTTTTACATAATTAAATACAGTCATGTGTGCTTACGGACTGTATCCCTGCAGACTGTATTGATCTATATTGATATTTAATGTATATATTGTGTTTTTTATGTTGATTTCATAAAAAAATAAAATAAAAAAATAAAAAATAAATTGTTTTTATTTTTTTTTTTACATAATTAAATACAATCATGTGTGCTTACGGACTGTATCCCTGCAGACTGTATTGATATATAATGTATATATTGTGTTTTTTATGTTGATTTCATAAAAAAAAACAAAAAAAAAAAAAACTTTTTTTTTTTTACATAATTAAATACAATCATGTGTGCTTACGGACTATATCCCTGCAGACTGTATTGATCTATATTGATATATAATGTATATATTGTGTTTTTTATGTTGATTTCATTAAAAAAAAAATTATAATAATAATAATAATAATTTCTTGTGCGGCCCGGTGGTTGGGGACCACTGCTTTAGCTGACTAAAATGTTTTGTCCTATTTTGTTGACCAAAACTAAAAGCATTTAAATAAGCGATATTTGACAAAGACTAAAATATATTTTGGTGAGAAGACTTTGACTTGACAAACAACAAAGTCACCTGACAGACTCCTGCTCAGATTCTTTGCACTGGAACTGCAGCTTCTGGCACAACTCTGCACATAAAAGGATATTCAATATCAAAGCTTTGCAAGATTCAGACTGCAGATGAACATAAATGGTGCTAACTAGTAGGACTGGGAATCTTTGGCATCATTTGATTTGACTCTTGGGGGGAATGATTAGATTCAAAAACCGAATTTATATTCAAAACAATACTTTTTAACAACATTGGATGCCAGTTCAATGATTCTTCCATAAAACAGATAAACATATATGATACATTTCTATATTACTTCAAAGAAAACTTGTTTTGTTGAATAAATGTATTGATTAAGAATCGTTATGGTGAGGGCGGATCTACGTCACTTCCGCCTACCAATCCCCTAGCAACCGGGAATTTGTTGAAAACAAAGCAGCTCACAGCGAACACAGCATTGACAGAAAAAGCATTTAACGAGCGTTGTGGCTTGGAAGTCGGCGTTGAATCCTTCATTTACGCATTTTTACTTATTCGCATATCGTGTGAAAAAACGAAAATGTATTATTTGCGTCAGACTCGTCTCAGTGAACTTTAAAGCTTCTCAGGCTTAGCTTAGCTTGCCAGTTAGCTTAGCCTGCGCGCTACTAAGAAAGAGACGCGGAAGTTATCAACAACAAGATGAAGTGTTAGTGTATAAAATATTGAGAGATTTGAGGGCTACATGTATTGTTTAAGTACAACTGTTCTTCGCCAGGTGTTCTTTGGCCGCCCTGGCTTACCTTTTCCCGGTGGTGTCCATCTTAACGCTGCCTTTGGTATCCTCTCGTTGTCCGGTTTTCGAAAATAGCTAGCTAGGCTATAGACTATATAGTATATACCGCATGTTATTTTTGTACAACAACAACTTCAGCTGTCGAACGTTATAAGGTACAAATTCAACAAGTACAACATTAGCACGGACGGTATAGCCAAGTTGTGGTTAAGAAGGTGGATTTTTGTTCCGTATATATACCAGAAACGAAGTGATCCGAACACACGACCCGGGACTTTGGGGGACTCCAGTGAGAACCGTCCTCGTTTTCCCGGTGTAAAGCTGCGAGCCATTTGTCTCGTCTCTGTGGGCTTTTATCACGCTTTGGCAGAACAAAATACAACCTTTGTTTTCCCTGTTTCCAGTTGTGGTTAGCACAACCAAAAACAACACCGTTTTTCGGCATTTTGGAGGCAGAATGACGGGTTTAACCAGCGTAGGTCGACAGGTTAAAGAGTAATGGCAACGGTTTGTTTTCAACGCCAGTCTGGTTGCTATGGCTCGAAGAACCCGTATGTAGCTCAGTTGCCCGGATGTCGGCCCTCACCCATTGGCGTTATTTACTGAAGGAGTAGCGACATCACCCAGACGGCTCGAGTCACGCACTTACATATTGTTTGGTTAACATCTAAAGAAATAGCCGCATACATAAGCCTGGAGATACCTTCTGCTTTGGAAAGCAAGGTTCTGCCTTTTAAGGATAAATCTCTCTGTAGCCGTTGGTATAAAAAAAAAAGCTAACGTCGCATTCGGATGTGCCACGTAGTGACGTCACTGTCAAAGAATGGGGAAATGGCTCCACCTTGTGGAACGTTTACAAACACCAAATTAGATTATTGTCAATATTTCAAAGTAATTGTCATCAAGTGTCAGTGTGGGTGTACATTTGGATTTACTGACCAAACTTTTATTTTATTACTGTCGCGAGTGAAAACAAGTTACTTTAAAAAATATATATATACCATATTTTTCAGACTATAAGTCGCAGTTTTTTTCATAGTTTGGGTGCGACTTATACTCAGGAGCGACTTATGTGTGAAATTGTTAACGCATTATAATATTATTGATCTCATTCACGTAAGAGACTAGACGTATAAGATTTCATGGGATTTAGCGATTAGGAGTGACAGATTGTTTGGCAAACGTATAGCACAGGGGTCACCAACGCAGTGCCCGCGGGCACCAGGTAGCCCGTAAGGACCAGATGAGTAGCCCGCCGGCCTGTTCTAAAAATAGCTCAAATAGCAGCACTTACCAGTGAGCTGCCTCAATTTTTTAAATTGTATTTATTTACTAACAAGCTGGTCTCGCTTTGCCCGACATTTTTAATTCTAAGAGAGACAAAACTCAAATAGAATTTGAAACTCCAAGAAAATATTTTAAAGACTTGGTCTTCACTTGTTTAAATAAATTCATAATTTTTTTTACTTTGCTTCTTATAACTTTCAGAAAGACAATTTTAGAGAAAAAATACAACCTAAAAAATGATTTTAGGATTTTTAAACACATATACATTTTTACCTGTTAAATTCCTTCCTCTTCTTTCCTGACAATTTAAATCAGTGTTCAAGTAAATGTATTTTTTTATTGTAAAGAATAATAAATACATTTTGATTTAATTCTTCATTTTAGCTTCTGTTTTTTCGACGAAAAATATTTGTGAAATATTTCTTCAAACTTATTATGATTAAAATTCAAAAAAAATATTCTGGCAAATCTAGAAAATCTGTAGAATAACATTTGAATCTTATTTCAAAGTCTTTTGAATTTCTTTTAAAATTTTTGTTCTGGAAAATCTAGAAGAAATAATGATTTGTCTTTGTTAGAAATATAGCTCGGTCCAATTTGTTATATATTCTAACGAAGTGTAGATTGGATTTTAACCTATTTAAAACATGTCATCAAAATTCTAAAATTAATCTTAATCAGGAAAAATTACTAATGATGTTCCATAAATTCTTTTTTTAATATTTTCAAAAAGATTCGAATTAGCTAGTTTTTCTCTCCTTTTTTCGGTTGAATTTTAAAGAGTCGAAATTGAAGATAAACTATGTTTCAAAATTGAATTGTCATTTGTTTCGTGTTTTCTCCTCTTTTAAACCGTTCAATTAAGTGTAAATATCATTAATTATTAATAATAACAGAGTTAAAGGTATATTGAGCAAATTGGCTATTTCTGGCAATTTATTGAAGTGTGTATCAAACTGGTAGCCCTTCGCATTAATCACTACCCAAGAAGTAGCTCTTGCTTTCAAAAAGGTTGGTGACCCCTGATATATATATATATATATATAGAGAGAGAGAGAGACATACATCCTATACCTTGTTTTTCTTGATGAGTTATTTCTAGTTGGAAAGATTGTGTTTGCACTGCAAAGACAGAAACATACTTGACATACTAGCAAACATAAATGGTCCAACATTTGATGACGTGTCTTACATGTGTCCAACTCCTTCAGCAGGGACTCGAAGATCGTATTATTGGCATTGATGTCGTCTTCCACGGTGCACTTTCCTGCAAACATCACACCGCTGACTGATTAACTTCTGACATACGCAACTTTATTTGTTTTACACACTAAGAAAAGGTTCAGAATGGGTCTTGTAGAGTGTTGCTTTTCTCTACAAGCGGAAGATATAATCATATCTCATTGTCTCCATTCATCATGTTCTGAAACTCCATTGCTGAAGTAACAGGTAAGGATGTACCTCACTGAAGATACCTCACATCAGCCACAGCAGCTACTTTATCCTCCACAACACAACCAACAAAGTCGCGGTTTCACCATAGCCACATTCCTTTTGACATATATATATATATATGGCATATAAACGCATCACCCGCATCGAGAAGAATGCAAACATGCTGGGAGATGTGAGTTAAAGCTCACTTTTCGTGTTCGGATCGCAGCGACATGTGCATAATGACGCATGACGTCATCCCAAGCGTGCCTCTCATTGGCGTACAGTGAAGAAAGTCCCTATCGAAGCCCAGGACGGAGCTTTTTTCCCACCCAACACGTATGGATCATAAATGTATTCCCTAATAAAACTCTCAGCTATCGGAAACATTCACTTTGTTGGCTATTATTTTGATTAAAGGAAGAATAAATACACACAACCGAGGCGGAAATACAGTACCACCGAAGAAGACTATGCAGGATTTTACTTCCGGGTTTGATCCGAACATTTTTGCCTTGGATTACTCAGAGATTGATCATACTTTTTATACTTATTTGTTATGTAAGTATATACCAAATAACGACGTAAATTACAGTGCATTGCAGTTTTGGTGAGTTAAAAAAAAAGACAATAGGCGATGTCACGCCAATTTTCTTCCCATCACAAAAACCTTCCTAACCCCCATTTACTTCCGGGGTCATTTCCGCTTACGTCATTGACAGCGAACGATAGCACTTCGTTTGAGTCTTTTTTATAATACAGCGTTAACAAAACGTCTGAATGATCAACAATAATGTTGATTTAAAGTACAGACATTTAACATTATATATGAATTAATATTACTGAAATGTTTCAACAATAATGTTGATTTAAAGTACAGACATTTAACAGTATTATATATTAATTAATATTAGTGAAATGGTTTCAACAATAATGTTGATTTAAAGTAGTACAGACATTTAACAGTATTATATATTAATTAATATTTTTTGCACGTTACCACGAAGACAGAAGTTCGCAGCAGCGGCCCTAACACGCCGCTTGAAATGTTGCGAAGCCTGCTGATGTTTGACATAAGTCCCCTGGGACAGATAAAGACGAATATCATCCAGTGACACCACCATTTTCAGGAGATTTGGATTTATCGATCGCTGGCAATGACGTGAGTAAGAGGAACTGACGTAAGCGGAAATGACCCCGGAAGTAAATGGGGGTTAGGAAGGTTTTTGTGATGGGAAGAAAATTGGCGTGACAGCGACAAAACAGCGGAAGCGGAAGTAGTGTGCAACACAGCTGTCATGTCTAGGTTCAGCCGGCAGATGTCGCTACTGAGTTTAGTTTAGTTTATTATTATTCGGCCAATGGTCAACAAAATAAACAAACAGTTGTGCATTCACAGATTGAAAATGAAAATGTTGCAGAGCGACAGGGTTTAGGCTGAAGTTGAACACTTATTGCGCCTAACCTTATAAACAATGTCAAGTACAAGATGAACTTCCGAAAATTATGAAAAGTCCTCTGTACAACATAATATAAATACACATTATACACAACATAAACACAGTTCAATTATATACACAGTAAAGACATGTGAAATATCCTTGTACACATGTTAAACCTTTGCACCAATTATATACTATATACAAACAATCATACTTCTATTATTATTTATATCCCACATTTAGTTTTTAATTAACATTGATCATAGTATTAACTACAGTGTTGATTCAAGAGTGATATATTTTTTCAAGACATTGGTCTTAAAGTGCTTTTTAAATGTGTGAATGGAAGGAGTTCAATTCATCCATAACAAAACAAAGCGTCAGATATATCGATTGAACGCCCTGAGATTTGATTTTAATTTTTTACTAAGGATCCCCATTAGCTGGTTGCCACAACAACCCACTAGTCTTCCTGGGGTCCACAAACTCAATACAATTACAAGTAAAAGCATATAATTATAACTACACAATACAGAAACAAATACAAGCATCAACTAGCAAACAATTTACAGTCACAGAATATTAATTACCATATAAATATAACTACACAATACAAAACCAAACAAAAATCATCAACAAGCAAACTAATTTACACTCAGATAAAAATATTACTTTCTTTTTTTTTTTAAACTGTTTACTTTCAGAGAGCCCATTTAGATAAGAACATGGCATTTGTACGATTAAAATATTTAAATGTGTACTTGTATGTGTATGTGTGTACTAAAATGTGATTATTAAAAAAAAAAAAAAAAAGAATAAAAACACACAACCGAGACGGAAATACAGTACCACCGAAGAAGAAAATGCAGGATTCTACTTCCGGTTTTCAGCCGAACATTTTTGCCTTGGATTACTCACTGATTGATCATACTTCTTAGATTTATTATGTAAGTATACACCAAATAACGTAAATTGCCGTTCATTGCCCTTTTGGTGAGTTTAAAAAAAGACAATAGGCGACAAAACAGCGGAAGTAGTGTATAACCCCGCTGTCATGTCGGTGTTCGGCCAGCAGATGTCGCTGCTGAGCTCAAACTGTCCATAACAAAACAAAGCGTCAGATAGATCGATTAAACGCCCTGAGATCATCAGATAAGAACACAACATTTGTACGATTAAAATATTTAAAATGTGCACTAAAACATGTGACAGGTCACCTTGTTGCAGCCTTCTTAGTTTGTTCTTCAGCGGCTCCTGGATCAGGCCTCCACCCGCTGGAGCAGTGGAGTGAAATGCATCGCTTATATATTCATACAAAACATGAATAATGTTACAAAAATAACAATATAACTGTAACCTATTTTTGATGGACTTGCCTCTTTGTGATGTTAAAGGCCTACCGAAAGCCACTACTAGCGACCATGCAGTCTGATAGTTTATTTATTTATTTATTATAGTACTTACTTATAGTACTTACTTGGATAGCAGACGCGCTAGCCGATGCTAGCCGCCAGCGCATCTGTGATCGGGTGAAGTCCTTCGTCGCGCCGTCGATCGCTGGAACGCAGGTGAGCACGGGTGTTGATGAGCAGATGAGGGCTGGCTGGCGTAGGTGGAGCGCTAATGTTTTTATCATAGCTCTGTGAGGTCCGGTTGCTAAGTTAGCTTCAGCGTTGTTAGCAACAGCATTGTTAAGCTTTGCCAGGCTGAGAATTATCAACCGTGTAGTTACATTGTCGTGGAGATAAAAGTCACTGTGAATGTCCATTTCGCGTTCTCGACTCTCATTTTCAAGAGGATATAGTATCCGAGGTGGTTTAAAATACAAGTCCGTGATCCACAATAGAAAAAGGAGAGTGTGTGGAATCCAATGAGCCAGCTTGTACCTAAGTTACGGTCAGAACGAAAAAAGATACACCCTGCACTGCCTCTGTAGTTCTTCACTCTAACGTTCCTCACCCATGAATATTTCATCCTCGCTCAAATTAATGGGGTAATCGTCGCTTTCTCGGTCCGAATCTCTCTCGCTCCATTGTAAACAACGGGGAATTGCGAGGAATCCTACCTCCTGTGACGTCACGCTACTTCCGGTATAGGCAAGGCTTTTTTTGATCAGCGACCAAAAGTTGCGAACTTTATCGTCGTCGTTCTCTACTAAATCCTTTCAGCAAAAATATGGCAATATCGCAAAATAATCAAGTATGACACATAGAATAGATCTGCTATCCCCGTTTAATTAAAAAAAAATCATTTCAGTAGGCCTTTAAGTTCCTGTTATACGGTATGCGCCTTGAGCTCTTATTTTGAAGGCGCCAAGAGCGGAAGTGGTGACACATTGTGGTGGAGCGGAGATTTGTTATTTTGTAGTTTGTACAGTATAGGCGACATATATAAAGCCTCGGTTGTGTTGTCTAATTGTAAATAATGCAGACGAGTCGTGTTGGCTGAGTTGTCAACGTTTACTCACACAGCGCGCTCATAACCACATTCTAGCTGCCGGCATGGCGACATACAACACTTCACGGGGCTACCGCGCATGCTCGTCACTACTGTTGCATGCTGGGTAGTGTAGTTCTTAAATTCCCTAGCTCAGGGGTCACCAACCTTTTTGAAAGCAAGAGCTACTTCTTGGGTAGTGATTAATGCGAAGGGCTACCAGTTTGATACACACTTCAATAAATTGCCAGAAGTAGCCAATTTGCTCAATTTCGCTTCAACTCTATGTTATTATTAATAATTAATGATATTTACACTTAATTGAACAGTTTAAAAGAGGAGAAAACACGAAAAAAAATGACAATTACATTTTGAAACATAGTTTATCTTCAATTTAACTCTTTAAAATTCAAAATTCAACCGAAAAAGAAGAAGAGAAAAACTTAAAAAAAGAATTTATGGAACATCATTAGTAATTTTTCCTGATTAAGATTAATTTTAGAATTTTGATGACATGTTTTAATAGGTTAAAATCCAATCTACACTTCGTTAGAATATATAACAAATTGGACCAAGCTATATTTCTAACAAAGACAAATCATTATTTCTTCTAGATTTTCCAGAACAAAAATTTTAAAATAAATTCAAAATACTTTGAAATAAGATTTAAATTTGATTCTACAGATTTTCTAGATTTGCCAGAATAATTTTTTTGAATTTAATCACAATAAGTTTGAAGAAATATTTCACAAATATTCTTCGTCGAAAAAACAGAAGCTAAAATGAAGAATTAAATTAAAATGTATTTATTATTCTTGACAATTAAAAAAAATAAATTACTTGAACATTGATTTAAATTGTCAGGAAAGAAGAGGAAGGAATTTAAAAGGTAAAAAGGTATATGTGTTTAAAAATCCTAAAATCATTTTTAAGGTTGTATTTTTTCTCTAAAATTGTCTTTCTGAAAGTTATAAGAAGCAAAGTAAAAAAATTAATGAATTTATTTAAACAAGTGAAGACCAAGTCTTTAAAATATTTTCTTGGATTTTCAAATTCTTTTTGAGTTTTGTCTCTCTTAGAATTAAAAATGTCGGGCAAAGCGAGACCAGCTTGCTAGTAAATAAATAACATTTAAAAAATAGAGGCAGCTCACTGGTAAGTGCTGCTATTTGAGCTATTTTTAGAACAGGCCGGCGGGCTACTCATCTGGTCCTTATGGGCTACCTGGTGCCCGCGGGCACCGTGTTGGTGACCCCTGCCCTAGCTCATAACATCACATCGGTTACATTCCTTCTCCTGGATTGAGGCTCCAGTCTCTTCGCAGGCGTGGGTTCGAATCCCACCGCTTGCCACCAACGTAACCGAGGGTTTATATATGTCGCCTGTACTGTAGAAAACTACAAAATATCAAACACGGAGGCTCCAGTTTTACACAAAGACCACTTTAATTTGGTTTGTTTTCAAAACTCCGCTCCACCGCAACGTGTCACCACTTCCGCTTTTAGCGCCTTCAAAATAAGAGCTCAAGGCCTATACCGTATAACAGCTTATAACAGGAACTTAAAGGCCTACTGAAAGCCACTACTACCGACCACGCAGTCTGATAGTTTATATATCAATGATGAAATCTTAACATTATAACACATGCCAATACGGCCGGGTTAACTTATAAAGTGACATTTTAAATTTGCCGCTAAACTTCCGGTTCGAAACGCCTCTGAGGATGACGTATGCGCGTGACGTAGCCCGGGGAACACGGGTATGCCTTCCACATTGAAGCCAATACGAAAAAGCTCTGTTTTCATTTCATAATTCCACAGTATTCTGGACATCTGTGTTCGTGAATCTGTTTCAATCATGTTCATTGCATTATGGAGAAGGAAGCTGAGCAAGCAAAGAAGAAAGTTGTCGGTGCGAAATGGACGTATTTTTCGAACGTGGTCAGCAACAACAGTACACAGCCGGCGCTTCTTTGTTTACATTCCCGAAAGATGCAGTCAAGATGGAAGAAGTCGGATAACAGAGACTCTAACCAGGAGGACATTTGACTTGGATACACAGACGCCTGTAGAGAACTGGGACAACACAGACTCTTACCAGGATTACTTTGATTTGGATGACAAAGACGCAGACGTGCTACTGTGAGTATGCAGCTTTGGCTTTTTTTTGCGTATGTACGTAACTTTTTTAAAATATATAAGCTTTATGAACCTTGGGTTAGGTGAACGGTCTTTTGGGCTGAGTGATTGTGTGTGTTGATCATGTGTTTGAATTGTATTGGCGTGTTCTATGGAGCTAGGAGCTAGCAGAGGAGCTAGGAGCTAGCATAACACGTACCGTACCGTACGTGCGCGTCACGTACGTAACTTTTTAAAAATATATAAGCTTTATGAACCTTGGGTTAGGTGAACGGTCTTTTGGGCTGAGTGATTGTGTGTGTTGATCAGGTGTTTGAATTGTATTGGCGTGTTCTATGGAGCTAGGAGCTAGCAGAGGAGCTAGGAGCTAGCATAACAAACACGCAGGTGTTTTTATGCAGGATTAATTTGTGGCATATTAAATATAAGCCTGGTTGTGTTGTGGCTAATAGAGTATATATATGTCTTGTGTTTATTTACTGTTGTAGTCATTTCCAGCTGAATATCAGGTCCCACCCGCCTCTCACAGCATCTTCCCTATCTGAATAGCTTCAACTCCCCACTAGTCCTTCACTTGCACTTTACTCATCCACAAATCTTTCATCCTCGCTCAAATTAATGGGGAAATTGTCGCTTTCTCGGTCCGAATCTCTCTCACTTCCTGCGGCCATCATTGTAAACAATAGGGAACTTTGCGTATATGTTCAACTGACTACGTCACGCTACTTCCGGTAGGTGCAAGCCTTATTTTTTATCAGATACCAAAAGTTGCAATCTTTATCGTCGTTGTTCTATACTAAATCCTTTCAGCAAAAATATGGCAATATCGCGAAATGATCAAGTATGACACATAGAATAGATCTGCTATCCCCGTTTAAATAAAAAAAATTCATTTCAGTAGGCCTTTAACCCGGCCGTATTGGCATGTGTTGCAATGTTAAGATTTCATCATTGATATATAAACTATCAGACTGCGTGGTCGGTAGTAGTGGCTTTCAGTAGGCCTCTAAAAACGCCTTTGGATGATGACTTATGCGCGTGACGTAGCCGGTAGAACAGTAGTATGGCTCCCCCTTTGAAGTCAATACAAAGTAGCTCTGTTTTCATGTCATTATTCCACAGTATTCTGGACATCTTAGTTGGTGAATCTGTTGCAATTTGTTCATTGCATTATGGAGAAAGAAGCTGAGCAAGCAAAGAAGAAAGTTGTCGGTGCGAAGGGGATATTTTGCGAGGGAAGTCAGCAGCAACACAACACAGCCGGTGTTTCATTGTTTACATTCCCGAAAGATGCAGTCAAGCTCGAAGAACTCGGACAACAGAGACTCTTACCAGAAGGACTTTTGACTTGGATACACAGACGCCTGTAGAGAACTGGGACAACACAGACTCTTACCAGGATCACTTTGATTTGGATACGCAGACGTGGTACCGTGAGTACGCTTGCCCGTACGTGCGTGTCACGTACGTAACTTTGGGTAAATAATAATAATAATAATACCTGGGATTTATATAGCGCTTTTCTAAGTACCCAAAGTCGCTTTACATGTTAAAAACCCATCAGTCATTCACACCTGGTGGTGGTAAGCTACTTTCATAGCCACAGCTGCCCTGGGGTAGACTGACGGAAGCGTGGCTGCCAATTTGCGCCTACGGCCCCTCCGACCACCACCTATCATTCATTCAACATTCATTCACCGGTGTGAGCGGCACCGGGGGCAAGGGTGAAGTGTCCTGCCCAAGGACACAACGGCATGGTAAGAGGCGGGGAGCGAACCTGCAACCCTCAGGTTTCTGACACGGGCGCTCAACCCACTACGCCATGCCGCCCCGATATATAAGCTTTATGAACCTTGGGTTAGGTGAACGGTCCTTTGGGCTGAGTGAGTGTGTGTGTTGTGCAGGTGTTTGAATTGTCTTGGCGGGTTATAAGGACGGGAGCTAGGAGCTAGCATAACAAACACCTAGGTGTTTTTATGCGGGATTAATTTGTGGCATATTAAATATAAGCCTGGTTGTGTTGTGGCTAATAGAGTATATATATGTCTTGTGTTTATTTACTGTTGTAGTCATTCCCAGCTGAATATCAGGTCCCACCCGCCTCTCACAGCATCTTCCCTATCTGAATCGCTTCCACTCCCCACTAGTCCTTCACTTGCACTTTCCTCATCCACAAATCTTTCATCCTCGCTCAAATTAATGGGGTAATCGTCGCTTTCTCGGTCCGAATCGCTCTCACTTCTGGCCGCCATCACTGTAAACAATAGAGAACTTTGCGGAAATGTTCAACCGACTACGTCACGCTACTTCCGGTAGGGGCAAGGCTTTTTTTTGTCAGATACCAAAAGTTGCGATCTTTATCGTCGTTTTTCTATACTAAATCCTTTCAGCAAAAATATGGCAATATCGCGAAATGATCAAGTATGACACATAGAATAGATCTGCTATCCCCGTTTAAATAAAAAAAATGTCATTTCAGTAGGCCTTTAACACCACAAAGAGGCAAGTCCATAAAAATAGGTCACATAACTATTTTACTTTATATATGTTTGTACGTCTAAATCATGTTATCCACATTATAGAAGCTTTCCCCCTTTCACTTTAAGGACTTCTTTGTGCAAAAAAAAACAAACACGAAGTTAAAGGAGACAATTAATAAAATATTAATAGTATAAATATTACCCATTAATAATAAAACGTGTAATGCCGCACATCTATTGTCTAAGTGGAGTCAAGGTTGACACTAAGCATTGTAAACACTTTGCTATTTTTAGGTTTAGCTCAGCCAGGATTGCAGTAAATGTGTTCAAATGATCAGTTCTACTTCAATAACAAGGCACAATAAGAGTTGAATGAAACAAAAGCGTATATTGGCTATTTTCTCCTACTTTAGTTGTAACACCTCATTAGCTAACCTGCTAGCTATGCTAACAGCTCATCTGCTAACTACGCTAGTTTAGTTGTAACACCTTATTAGCTAACCTGCTAGCTATGCTAACAGCTCATCTGCTAACTACGCTAGTAGTAGTTGTTTTAATTCCACCTATATAATAAATGACTCACCTTCAGAATCACTCATTTTGGCGCAAAGGTCTGTAATGTTTGCCGACACAACGCAGGGTCTTTTCAGCTCAATTCAAGATAGTTGGAGTTGACGATGTCGGGATTCGGCGCCAAATGCTTCTTTGGAGCCACAATGGCGGACTCACGTAGTGACGTCACGTAGGTGGCTATAATTGCCTGAAGTCCCTGGCTCTCCAGAGCCAAAATGGCGGACTCGTGATGTCACGTAGGTGGCTATAGTTGACTGAAGTCACTGGCTCTCTTTTTGTACTTATTTTGATTATTATTTCTCGATTGTTTGTGAATGTTGCAGTTTATAAATAAAGGTTTATAAAATAAAAATAAAAATATATATATTTTTAAAAAAGTCACTGGCTCTACAGAGCCATAATGGCGGACTCGTGACGTCACGTAGTTGGCTATAATTGACTGATGAAGTCATGTTGACTATTATAAATTAACGTTCATACAAATAAAAAAGTTTTAATAAAAGCTCGACAAAAAAAAAAAATAAATAAATAAAATGAAGTCGCTGGCTCATAATGGCGGACTGGTGACATCACGTAGTTGGCTATAATTGACTGATGAAGTCATGTTGAATATTATAAATCAAGGTTTATAAAAATTAAAAAATGTTTTAATAAAAGCTCAACAAAAAAATTAAAAAATAAAAATAAAATGAAGTCGCTGGCTCTCGAGAGCCATTATGGCGGACTGGTGACGTCACGTAGTTGGCTATAATTGACTGATGAAGTCATGTTGAATATTATAAATTAACGTTTATAAAAATAAAAAAGATTTAATAAAAGCTCCTCGACAAAAAAACAATCAAATGAAGTCGCTGGCTCATAATGGCGGACTCGTGACGTCACGTAGTTGGCTATAATTGACTGATGAAGTCATGTTGACTATTATAAATTAACGTTTATAAAAATAAAAAAGATTTAATAAAAGCTCCTCGACAAAAAAAACGATTAAAAAAATAAAATGAAGTCGCTGGCTCTCGAGAGCCATAATGGCGGACTGGTGACGTCACGTAGTTGGCTATAATTGACTGATGAAGTCATGTTGAATATTATAAATTAACGTTTATAAAAATAAAAAAGATTTAATAAAAGCTCAACGACAAAAAAAAAGAAAAAAGAAATAAAATGAAGTCGATGGCTCTCGAGAGCCATAATGGCGGACTCGTGACATCACGTAGTTGGCTATAATTGACTGATGAAGTCATGTTGACTATTATAAATTAACGTTTATAAAAATAAAAAAGATTTAATAAAAGCTCCTCGACAAAAAAACAATAAAATGAAGTCGCTGGCTCATAATGGCGGACTGGTGACGTCACGTAGTTGGCTATAATTGACTGATGAAGTCATGTTGACTATTATAAATTAACGTTTATAAAAATAAAAAATATTTAATAAAAGCTCCTCGAAAAAAAAGCGATTAAAAAAATAAAATGAAGTCGCTGGCTCTAGAGCAGTGGTCCCCAACCACCGGGCCACGGCCCGGTACCGGTCCGATTGGTACCGGGCCGCACAAGAATAAAAAAAAAACAAAAAACAAAAAACAAAAACAAAAAAAACATTTTTTTTTATTTTTTATGAAATCAACATAAAAAACACAATATATATATTCTATATCAATATAGATCAATACAGCCTGCAGGGATACAGTCCGTAAGCACACATGATTGTATTTATTTATGTAAAAAAAATGAAAAAAAAAAAAAAAATGTCAAAGCTACAAAAAGGTTGGGGACCACTGCTCTAGAGCCATAATGGCGGACTCGTGACGTCACGTAGTTGGCTATAATTGACTGATGAAGTCATGTTGAATATTATAAATTAAGGTTTATAAAAATAAAAAAGATTTGATAAAAGCTCCTCAACAAAAAATAAATTAATTAAAAAATAAAATGAAGTCGCTGGCTCTCGAGAGCCATAATGGCGGACTGGTGACGTCACGTAGTTGGCTATAATGGACTGATGAAGTCATGTTGAATATTATAAATTAAGGTTTATAAAAATAAAAAAGATTTAATAAAAGCTCAACGACAAAAAAAAGAAAAAAGAAATAAAATGAAGTCGATGGCTCTCGAGAGCCATAATGGCGGACTCGTGACATCACGTAGTTGGCTATAATTGACTGATGAAGTCATGTTGACTATTATAAATTAACGTTTATAAAAATAAAAAATATTTAATAAAAGCTCCTCGACAAAAAAAACGATTAAAAAAATAAAATGAAGTCGCTGGCTCTCGAGAGCCATAATGGCGGACTGGTGACGTCACGTAGTTGGCTATAATTGACTGATGAAGTCATGTTGACTATTATAAATTAACGTTTATAAAAATAAAAAATATTTAATAAAATCTCGACAAAAAAACTATTAAAAAAATAAAATGAAGTCGCTGGCTCTACAGAGCCATAATGGCGGACTCGTGACGTCACGTAGTTGGCTATAATTGACTGATGAAGTCATGTTGAATATTATAAATTAACGTTTATAAAAATAAAAAAGATTTAATAAAAGCTCCTCGACAAAAAAACAATAAAATGAAGTCGCTGGCTCATAATGGCGGACTCGTGACGTCACGTAGTTGGCTATAATTGACTGATGAAGTCATGTTGACTATTATAAATTAACGTTTATAAAAATAAAAAATATTTAATAAAAGCTCCTCGACAAAAAAACGATTAAAAAAATAAAATGAAGTCGCTGGCTCTAGAGAGCCATAATGGCGGACTCGTGACGTCACGTAGTTGGCTTTAATTGACTGATGAAGTCATGTTGAAAATTATAAATTAAGGTTTATAAAAATAAAAAAGATTTAATAAAAGCTCCTCGACAAAAAAAATAAAAAATGAAGTTGCTGGCTCTGGAAAGCCATAACGAAGGTGGAGCGCAATATTAATTTGTATCAATTCTTTTTCCTAACAAACAAAGTTTTTGTGACTTCCTCAGCAATAAATTAGGACACTTTTCCACATGGTACGTTTTTATGTGAAGCCAAGAACAGTGAGGAATGCAATTTCACTCTACAGGAATATGTACAAAGCCAAACAAACCTACACAGTCCAAAAGTACCTCGTCTATACACACCAAAGCACGTTGCACTTCTATGTACACACCTTTCGCTGCCCGTGACAAAGTGACATGGCCACAGCAGGCTCAAACTCAAATGAAACCATGACAAACCCCCAGGGTAGTTTGTTCTAGTTGTTAAAATGATGCTACAGCAGCCGGTAGACGGATAAATAAATAAGTTAGCATGCCAATTCTTCACAGCATGTGATTCCAGCGTCCGGCTACTTCATTAAAACTTCAAAATGGGGAGCAGCTTTGCCCCATACTTCAATAATAACTCATTGAAAGGTGAAGGAAGGAAACACAGTACAGAAGCGTTCACTTCACGCCAAGGACCAAGCAAGAAAAAAAAGGAATGGATGTCAACACGGCCATTCCATTTAGAATATAGTGGTACACCTAATATTTACAACTTATTCCTCACTTGACGGGTGAGGAGAATCATCATTAGTGCCGTTTCCATGGTTACCATGCAGTTAGTGGGCTGGCGAGGGACAGATGCATGGAGTGAAATGACCGCCAAGAGTCCACAGTGTTTTACTGGCGCCCAACCATTCGCAAGTAAGTACGTTTTTACTCATTTAAAAAAAAAATGATTCGCAAGCAAAAAAAAACAATTTTCTGCAAGTAAAAAAAGTATTTTCTTCAAGTTCAAACTCTTGGCAGTAATATTCCAAAGCACCTGTAAGTACACTCTACAACCACAGGGGGCGCTGCAAAGAAGCAGCAGCATAATGGGCAGTGAAATGGCGGACAAAGGAGAAAGTAAACAATCTCAACCTGTAAGTTAACACTATGCCCTCCTTGTTTGATATTTATTAATGCCTGCATATTGTGTTGCTATGCTGTTGTGGTCAGCTGGAAGAAACAGTAGCTGTGACTCAGCAGCACCACCTGTGGTTGTGGAGTGTAATTGCAGGTGCAAGTGTGAGCATCGCACAGGGCTGCCCAAAGTTTTAACTTGCAGAAAATAGTTTTTATACTTGCAAATAATTGTTTTTATACTTGCAAACTGTTTTCTTTTACTTTTGGACAATAGTTTTTATATTTGCAAATAGTTTTTTTACTTGCAGAAAATTGTTTTTTATACTTGCAAACTGTTTCGGACAATTGTTTTTAATACTTTCGGATCATTTTTTTTATACTTGCCAATAGTTTTTTTTAATTGGACAAAATTGTTTATACACTTGTGAATTGTTTTCTTTTACTTTTGGACAATAGTTTTTTTTACTTACAAACTGTTTTTTTAAATTTTTTATAAACTTTCAGACAACTGTTCCAATACTTTCGGATTTTTTTTTATACTTGCCAATATTTTTTTTTATTTTTTTTATTTTTTTAATTGGACATAATTGTTTTTATACTTGGGAATTTTTTTAAACTTTCGGACAATTATTTTTATACTTGCAAAGAATTTTTTTAATTTGCAGAAACATATTTTTATACTTGCCAATCATTTTTTTACTTAGAGAAAACAGTTTATACTTGCGAATCATTTTTTTTAATTGGACAAAATAGTTTTTATACTTGCAAAGTTGTATTTACTTGCAAGAAATACTTTTTATACTTGCGGATTTTTAAAAAAACATTTTTTAATTGGACAAAATTGTTTTTATACTTGCAAATCACTTTTTTTATTTGCAGAAACATTTTTTTATTCTTGCCAATCATTTTTTTTTACTTGGAGAAAACTGTTTTTATACTTGCGAATCATTTTTTTAATTGGAGAAAATAGTTTTTATACCTGCAAAGTTTTTCTACTTGCAAAAAATGGTTTTTATACCTGCGAACTGTTTTTCTTACTTGCAGAAACATTTTTTTATACATGCAAATCTTTTTGTTTTTACTTCGAGAAAATAGTTTTTATACTTGAAAATCATTTTTTAAATGAAGAAAATAGTTTTTATACTTGCAAAGTTGTTTTTACTTGCAAGAAATTGTTTTCATACTTGTGAACAATTTTTAAATTGAAGGAAAAAAAAAAGTATACTTGCGCATGATTTTTTTTACTTGCAGAAAATAGTTTTTATACTTGTGAATCATTTTTTTAATTGAAGAAAATTGTTCTTATACTTACAAATCGTTTTTTTAATTGAAGAACATTTCTTTTATACTTCAGAATCCTTTTTGTACTTGCATAAAAGAGTTGTTTTAAGTGAATAAAAGACTTGCATGTGGGGAATACTCGGAGCTTGTATCTGCGAGCCAAGTTGTCAGTATCAGCGTCTACCTCGCCTGCCAAAACAAGAGCGGGACAAAGTTAAGCTTCACGCCAAACTGTTCCGTGTTAGTAGAGGTTTTAAAGTGAGAGGGAAGATGACAGAATGAGCGTGAGGTCACGTGATGGCGTGCAGCAGCATCAGTCGCGGGAGCGGCCCACGATGGCCAGGATGTAGAGGAAGATGTTGATGATGTCCGTGTAGAGGTTGAGGGCAGCAAAGACGTACTCCTCGGGGCTGAGGGACAACTTCTTGTTGCCCAGCAGCAGCTGAGTGTCCACGGCCAGGAACTGCAGACAGGAAGACAATGTCAGCGTGAGTGAGAAGGCCAGAGGGCGCCCACGGTAGTTTGAGGAACTCACGCAGGTGAACAGGAGCGCCCCCAGGGAGGCGTAGACGATGTGCAGGATCCTGTGGCGGATGAACATGCACAGGATGCCGAAGAGCAGGAGCACGATCAGGCACACAAACAGCACGCCTTGACAGGAAGTGAAGTCATATTTGCTCTGTGGACAACAAGGACAACTGTCACCACATGTCTCAACCAGGTGACAGGAAGTGATGTCATATTTGCTCTGTGGACAACAAGGACAACTGTCACCACATGTCTCAACCAGGTGACAGGAAGTGAAGTCATATTTGCTCTGTGGAAAACTATCACCACATGTCTCAACCAGGTGACAGGAAGTGATGTCATATTTGCTCTGTGGACAACAGGGACAACTGTCACCACATGTCTCAACCAGGTGACAGGAAGTGAAGTCATATTTGCTCTGTGGACAACTGTCACCACATGTCTCAACCAGGTGACAGGAAGTGATGTCATATTTGCTCTGTGGACAACAAGGACAACTGTCACCACTGAGGACATGTCGCAACCAGGTGACAGGAAGTGAAGTCATATTTGATCCAGGAGGACATGTCACTCCTCCTCTAGACGACCCCCTGGGGGGTTGGCAGTGCCATGCCAAGGGGGGCACAATTTTTTCTTTCTAAAATTGCTACATTACAATCATTTTGTCAATGTCCACACATTTAGCATTCTACACCAAAAATCTTCTATTTATTATTATTATTATATATGTGAATGTCCAAGCACTCACCTCAGAAAAATAATCAATTTATTATTATTATTATCGTTATTATTATATATGTGAATGTCCAAGCACTCACATATGTAACATTCTACCTCAGAAAAATAATCAATTTATTATTATTAGTAGTATTATCATCGTTATTATTATATATGTGAATGTCCAAGCATTCACATATGTAACATTCTACCTCGGAAAAATAATCAATTTATTATTATTATTGTTATTATTATATATGTGAATGTCCAAGCATTCACATATGTAACATTCTACCTCGGAAAAATAATCAATTTATTATTATTATTGTTATTATTATATATGTGAATGTCCAAGCATTCACATATGTAACATTCTACCTCAGAAAAATAATCAATTTATCATTATTATTATTATATATGTAATGTCCAAGCAATCACACATTTAACATTCTACACCAAAAAAATAATAAATGTATTATTATTATTATAACATTTAACATTCTACACCAAAAATCATCTATTTATTATTATTAATATTATTATATGTGTGGATGTCCAAACATTTACATATTTAACATTGTACACCAAAAATCGTCCATTTATTATTATTATGATTATTATTATATATGTGAATGTCCAAACATTCACACATTTAACATTCTACACCAAAAAAATAATATATTCATTATTATTGTTATTACATATGTGAATGTCCAAGCATTCACATATATAACATTCTACACCAAAAAAATAATCAATTGATTATTATTATTATTAAATGTGTGAATGTCCAAACATTCACATATTTTTTAACATTCTACACCAAAAATTATTTATTATTATTATTATTATTTGAAATGTCTAAACATTCACACATTTAACATTCTACACTAAAAAAATAATATAATCATTATTATTGTTATTATATATGTGAATGTCCAAGCATTCACATATATAACATTCTCCACCAAAAAAATAATCAATTTATTATTATTATTATATATGTGAATGTCCAAGCATTCACTTTTATAACATTGTACCTAAAAAAAATCATCAATTTATTATTATTATTATTATTATATATGTGAATGTCCAAGCATTCACATATAACATTCTACACCAAAAAAATCATTTATGTATTATATTATTATGATTATTATCATATGTGTGAATGTCCAAACATTCACATGAATAACATTCTACCTAAAAAAAATCATCAATTTATTATTATTATTATTAAATGTGTGAATGTCCAAACATTTACATAAATAACATTCTACCTAAAAAAAAATCATCAATTTATTATTATTATTATATATGTGAATGTCCAACCATTAACATATACAACATTCTACACCAAAAAAATTCTCAATTTATTATTGTTATTATTAGATGTGTGAATGTCCAAACATTCACATATTTTTTAACACTCTACACCAAAAATTATTTTGTACTATTATTATTTGAAATGTCTAAACATTCACACATTTAACATTCTACACTAAAAAAATAATATATTCATTATTATTGTTATTATATATGTGAATGTCCAAGCATTCACATGTATAACATTCTCCACCAAAAAAATAATCAATTTATTATTATTATTATATATGTGAATGTCCAAGCATTCACTTTTATAACATTGTACCTAAAAAAAATCATCAATTTATTATTATTATTATTATATATGTGAATGTCCAAGCATTCACATATAACATTCTACACCAAAAAAATCATATACCGGTATGTATTATATTATTATTATGATTATTAGTATTATTATATGTGTGAATGTCCAAACATTCACATAAATAACATTCTACCTCAAAAAAATCATCAATTTATTATTATTATTATTAAATGTGTGAATGTCCAAACATTCACATAAATAACATTCTACCTCAAAAAAATCATCAATTTATTATTATTATTATATATGTGAATGTCCAACCATTCACATATACAACATTCTACACCAAAAAAAATCATCAATTTATTATTGTTATTATTAGATGTGTGAATGTCCAAACATTCACATATTTATTAACATTCTACACCAATAATGATTTATTATTATTATTTGAATGTCCAAACATTCACATAAATAACATTCTACCTCAAAAAAATCATCAATTTATTATTATTATTATATATGTGAATGTCCAACCATTCACATATACAACATTCTACACCAAAAAAAATCATCAATTTATTATTGTTATTAGATGTGTGAATGTCCAAACATTCACATATTTATTAACATTCTACACCAATAATGATTTATTATTATTATTTGAATGTCCAAACATTCACCCATTTAACATTCTGCACCAAAAATGATGTATTATTATTAGAATGTCGAAACATTCACACATTTAATATTCTACACCAAAAATGATTTTTTTATTAATTATTATTATTATTAGAATGTCCAAACATTCACACATTAAATATTCTATACCGAAAATGATTATTTTATTAATTATTATTATTATTAGAATGTCCAAACATTCACACATTTAATATTCTACACCAAAAATGATTTTTTATTAATTATTATTATTATTACAATGTCCAAACATTCACACATTTAATATTCTACACCAAAAAAAGTATCCATTTATAATTATTATTCCACCCTGGACAATCCAACTACCAGGTTCAAAAAATTCCAGGAATTCCCAGTTTTCCCAAGCCCTATGTTCTCCTCTTCCTGACTAGTTTTCACAGTCCACATAGTTTGTGAGCATTCTAACTAGAACATTCCTGTGAGTTGGGACTACAACTCACCCTGGACATTCAAGCCAGCCTGGTTCCGAATATGTCCTGATTACCCAGAATTACCAGGAATTTCGGCCCATTGAAAATGAACGGTCAGTATAAAAACTTCTCCATATGCCACATTTCCCACCTGATTAGAACCCTTCCACCATCCACACACTCCACTCACCTTGGACAATCAAACTACCAAGTTCAAAAAAATTCCAGGAATTCCCGGTTTTCCAAAGCCCTATTTTCACCTCTTCCTGAATAGTTTTCAAAGTCCACATCGTTTTTGACCATTCTAACTTCAAATGGTCATCTAGGACAATTGTGCTAGTAACAAGATTTTCAAACATTCCCAGTTTTCCTAAAAATCCCAAATTTCCAGGAAATTCCTCACAGGTCTACAATGCCCTAAATTTTGCGCCATATTTTAACCCAATTCCGACCTTTCAAACATCCACACACAAAATACTCTTCACATTTATCAAACACGAAACATGTTTTCCCTTTCCCCAAATTCCTGGAATTTTCTGCCCATTGACAATGAATGGTCAGTATACAAACTTCTTCCTATGTCAAATTTCGATTGGAACCGTTCCAACATCCACACACTCCACTCACCCTGGACATTCAAGCCAGCATGTTTCCCTGTTCCGAATATTCCCTGATTACCAGGAATTTCGGCCCATTGACAACGAATGGTCAGTATATAAACTTCTTCATATGCCACATTTCGATTGGAACCGTTCCAACATCCACACACTCTACTTACCCTGGACATTCCAGCCAGCATGTTTCCCTGTTCCGAATATTCCCTGATTACCAGGAATTTCGGCCCATTGACAACGAATGGTCAGTATATAAACTTCTTCATATGCCACATTTCGATTGGAACCGTTCCAACATCCACACACTCCACTCACCCTGGGTATTCCAGCCGGCACGTTTCCCGGTTCCGAATATTCCCTGATTACCAGGAATTACCAGGAATTTCAGCCCATTGAAAATGAACGGTCAGTATAAAAACTTCTCCATATGCCACATTTCTGGAGCGATTGGAAGCATTTCAACATCCACACACTCCACTCACCTTGGACAATGCAACCAGCGAGTTATTCATTCCCACACAAAAACTGTAGTGAAGTGCTGGGTCAGACCTGTAGCGAGAAGAGGACCACGGTGAAGCAGACCACGGCGGTGATGCCCACGGCCATGATGACGGTGTCCGTGTCATAGAAGCTGGCGATCATGCCCACCATGTAGGACAGGCTCAGGGTCAGGATGGACTGTGGAAGAGCAGAAGAGCAGAGTCTAGGTCCTGCTGGACTGACCCGGGTTTTTGGTCATACCAGTGCCACCAGGTTCCAGGGGTGCTTGCGGCGGAAGTCCCCGCAGCAGCTGAGCACGATGAGCGCCACCAAGAAGACCACGTAGGAGATGTAGTAGGTCCAGGGGTTCCTGCGCACAAAGACCTTGGCCTCGTCCACGAAGGTGAAGATGGCCACGAAGGAGAAGGTGACCATCAGCTGCACGGTCAGAACCAGGAACACCTGCTGGGCAACAAGAGGGTGAGGAGGAGCTTCCCTGGCGTCTCAGCTCCTTCGCTAACTGACTTTGCGGATGAAGGCCTGTCGGATGCTCTTGTCCTCGAAGCCGGAGTTGGTGAAGTCCTCGTTGTCGTAGTAGGTTGGAGGCACGTCGCCGTGGTAACCAGGGCTGCCCCCAGGTGCTGAGGACAACAGGAGTATTTAGAGAGTGCAACGGAGGTGTCGTCCATCTTGCCGCTCACCAGAGGGGTCTCCGGGAAAGCCTGGCTGCCCGGGTCCTTGGTAGGGCCCCTGCGGGTAGGGCCCCTGCGGGTAGGGCATCTGGGGGTAAGGCATCTGAGGATAGGGGCCGGGGGGGCCAAAGCCCGCCTGGGGGAACCCCGGCTGCCCGTAGCCAGCTGCCGGCGGGTACGGTCCTCCGGGGCCCTGGCTGTAGTTGGGCGGGGGCATGCCGAAGCCCGGCTGTGGGGGTCCGTACACGTTGCTGTGGATGGGATGTGTCTCCCCCATGACAGGGTAGCCACTCTTGTCCTGGGACATGGTTCACACGCTCGCTGGACCACCTAGGAGGGCAACACAGACCACCGTCACACTTCAATGGATGTGTCTTCTGCATCTTTCAGCTCTTTTCTGCCCACGTCTGGCCCCTCGCCTGGGCCCTGGCCTGTCCCCTCGCCTGGGCCCTGGCCTGGCCCTTCTGGCAACTTTTGGACCTGCCTCAGCACCGCCTTTTGGCCATGGCCATGTTTGCACCAGAGCCCGCCGTTAGAGACCAGGGGCCGTACTTATCAAGCTTCTTAGAGTGCCATTTTACACTTAAGTCCTGAGAATTTGCGAAATTTAGTCCTACTCTCAAACTTAAGAATAAAAGCTTTTTATCAACGTTCTTAAGACTAAGAATCACTCCTACTCTCCACGATATTTAAGAGACCTTCAGAGGTGTCTTAAGTGGTTAGGAGTTGCCAGCAGGGGATGGCACTGAGGCGAGAGAGACGTGCGCGAACGTTCAGGGAACGGAACAATGTTTGGTTTTTTTTTATGACGAGCAGCTGATCCAACGGTATCGTTTAGACAGAGCGGATATTATTTTTGTCACAGATTTAATACTTTTCGATTCCTTGTTGATTTCTGCATGTGTCTGCAGTGGGCTAGTATATGTAGAGCCACCCACACCAGTTTCAAATTAGTTGCCTAATTAATGAATTGGAAAGAAAATGTTATGACAGTAGCGTATGTGTGTGGCCGTGAGGTGAGTGACGTCAGTGAGTGTGTGGGCGATAGAAGAGAGGGAGCGGTAGCGTGAGTGCCGGCGGGGACTAGTTTGTTTTGTATTATTTTGTAGTTTATTGTCAAAATATACACTCCCACTGTCCAATTAAATATTTCCAAGATATTTCTTTATTCTTAGATAACGGATTCCCTTCCGTGATTGGTCATTTCTATGGACACAGAAATGACGTCACCTAAAATTCTGTTTACGGCACATAGTAATGTCGTAATTCAGCTCTGAGTGTGACACTTAAGATTCAGTCCTACACTTCGCTGAAAGTGTGAGTAAGACGCTTGATAACTAACTTTTAAGTGCAGCTTTCAGTGAAGAATTTATTTACTCTTAAGTCAACTCTTAGCAGACTTCTTAGGAGTAATTCTAAGAAGCTTGATAAGTACGGCCCCAGGACTTCGGTCTCCCTGGACACTTGGCGCCATCTTGGAAGAACGCTAACATTTTATGCTCGCTCTTTAGCTAACTTTGTATGTTTAAACCTAAAAATCATGACTTGTGATACTTGGCGCCATCATGGAAATATGATAACATCTTTTATTAGCATGCTAACAATTCATGCTAGCTTTTAGTTTATTTTGTATGCTTACAACTAAAAATGGTGCATCTTAACACTTTGCACCTACTTAAAAGCATGCTAACTTGTCTTATGTCGGCATACTAACTTTAGCATGCTATTTTTTTTTGCTAGGTGTTTAGCAAATGTTTATTGAAATAAAAAATGTTGTATTTTGATACTCTGCGCCATCTTGGAAGTATGCTAACATCGTTTATATTACCATAACATTTTATGCTTGCTTTTTAGCAAATGATGTATGTTTACATCTAAAAAATTGTGTATTTTATTACTTAACACTATCTTAGAAGTACACTAATTTGTCCTACATCATGTTCACGTTAGCATGCTAACGCTGTATGCTAGCCTTTTAGCTAAATGTGTACATTAAATGTAAAAAAAATGGATTTTGATGCTTGGCGCCATGTTGAAAGTATGCTAACGTCTTTTATATTACCGCACCAACATTTTATTCTATCTTTTTAGCTAATTTTGTATGATTACACCTAAAAATCATGGATTTGGATACTTGGGATAAACAAAAGTATCTTCCTGGTCTCACAACTACACGAGTTACACAAAGAAGAAGGTCCTTGTGACAAAGCAGCTGAATTAGTGGTGCGCGGCATCACAAGTGACTTACACAAGAGTGAGCAAGCAAAAAGCATGTTATAACAAACTAACACACGTGACACAAGATCTCCATCCAGTCCAAAGTCCACAAAAAGTTTTACAGTCAAATATCATCTAGTGACTGGAAGTGCGTGTCAACATTTTCCAAATGTCTGCTCATGGCAAAAGTAAGAAACTTTCACACACAAAGTTTTACAAGAGTAGGATCAAATGAGATCACAGGTCGTAAAATAATCATCATTCATCATTTCACCATATGTGTACACTAACTAGGGTTGTCTCCATACCAATATTTTGGTACCGGTACTAACATGTATTTTGGTACTTTTCTAAATCAAGGGGACCACAAAAAATGTCATTATTGTCTTTATTGTAACAAAAAATGTTAGTGTACATGAAACATATGTTTATTATTGTAATTTAGTCCTTAAATAAAATAGTGAACATACTAGACAACTTGTCTTTTAGTAGTAAGTAAACAAACAAAGACTCCTAATTAGTCTATGCAGTAACATATTGTGTCATTTATACACCTATTATTTTGTACACATTATTAAGGACAAACTGTATAAAATGGATTATTAATCTACTTGTTCCTTTACTGTTTATATCTGCTTATTTTCTGTTTTAACATGTTCTATCTACACTTCTGTTCAAATGTATTAATCACTTATTCTTCTCTTGTGGTATTTTTTTTTGTCATAAAAAACTACTAACATGTGTGCTTACGGACTGTATACCTGCAGACTGTATGTGGCTTTTAATTTTTTGCGGCTCCAGACAGATTTGTTTTTGTATCTTTGGTCCAATATGGCCCTTTCAACATTTTGGGTTGCCGACCCCTGACCTAGTCTCTACCGTGAATGTGATGAATAATAATATTTGCTATTTTACGGTAATGCATACTTGCCAACCCTCCCGTTTTTAGCGGGAGAATCCCGGTATTCAGCGCCTCTCCCGACAACCTCCCGGTATTCGGCCGGAGCTGGAGGCCACGCCCCCTCCAGCTCAATGCGGACCTGAGACTGAGTGGGGACAGCCTGTTCTCACGCCCGCTTTCCCACAATATAAACAGCTTGCCTAACGAATTCAAACGAACGGAAACAAGAATTTCAGTTCATCCAGGACAGTTCGAAGGGGAAGGTGTATGTTGCCTGTAAATATGTAGAACAGACTTCTCCATTGAACACGGTGGCCGAAATGATATACTCATCATGAACGGAGAAGTTGAACAGGACAATACTGCCATCTAATGGATAGCCACCGGAACACTGAAATTCAAGTATTTCTTTTATGTAAATAAAATAAATATATATATATATATATATATATATATATATATATATATATATATATATATATATATATATATATATATATATATATATATATATATATATATGAAATATATATGAAATACTCGAGTTGGTGAATTCTAGCTGTAAATATTATGCCTATACTGGCTCACTTGCACTGGCTTCCTGTGCACCTAAGATGCGACTTTAAGGTTTTACTACTTACGTATAAAATACTACACGGTCGAGCTCCTGCCTATCTTGCCGATTGTATTGTACCATATGTCCCGGCAAGAAATCTGCGTTCAAAGAACTCTGGCTTATTAGTGATTCCCAGAGCCCAAAAAAAGTCTGCAGGCTATAGAGCGTTTTCTATTCGGGCTCCAATACTATGGAATGCCCTCCCGGTAAAAGTTAGAGATGCTACCTCAGTAGAAGCATTTAAGTCTCATCTTAAAACTCATTTGTATACTCTAGCCTTTAAATAGACCCCCCTTTTTAGACCAGTTGATCTGCCGTTTCTTTTCTTTTCTCCTCTGCTCCCCTCTCCCTTATGGAGGGGGAGTTGCACAGGTCCGGTGGCCACGGATGAAGTGCTGGTTGTCCAGAGTCGGGACCCGGGGTGGACCGCTAGCCTGTGCATCGGTTGGGGACATCTCTACGCTGCTGACCCGTCTCCGCTCGGGATGGTTCCTGCTGGCCCCACTATGGACTGGACTTTCGCTGATGTGTTGGATCCGCTGTGGACTGGACTTTCACAATATTATGTCCAGACCCACTCGACATCCATTGCTTTCGGTCTCCCCTGGGGGGGGGGGGGGGGGGGGTACCCACATATGCGGTCCTCTCCAAGGTTTCTCATAGTCATTCACATTGACGTCCCACTGGGGTGAGTTTTCCTTGCCCGTATGTGGGCTCTGTACAGAGGATGTCGTTGTGGCTTGTACAGCCCTTTGAGACACTTGTGATTTAGGGCTATATAAATAAATATTGATTGATTGATTGAAATAACCACGCCCCAACCCCCCCACCCCCGACCAAGCCCCCCCCACCCACCCCCTACCCCCCACTAGTGATGGGATCGGCAGTTCTTTTGACTGTACTGAATCACTAGAATCAGTTCCTTAAATTGATTCGTTCAAAAAATTTGTTCACCGAATCACCCCACCCCCCCAAAAACAAAAAATTGGGGGGGCGTGCATAGTACAGACAGTACAGTGCAGACATTCGCGCACTGCGTAGGGACTCGCGTTAATCTAACAACAACAACAGTTGCCGTAGAAGGGATAATAATAATAATAATAATAATAATAATAATAATAATATGAATCAGAATTGATCCCCAAGGAGAAATTTATTTTTGTTACAATAACTGTGTAAAAAATAGCCTATGTATGTGTACATACATTAGTTATTATTTTTATTTTAAATCTTCTCAAAACAGTTTTCATGTGGCTTGCTTTCATGGGATCAGCAGTTCTTTTGACAGTACGAATCACTAGAATCAGTGACTGACAGCGCCACACTGTGGCCGCAGTTCAGTACGTGTACCGAATCACTTCTGCAGTTCTTTTGACTGTACGAATCACTAGAATCAGTGACTGACAGCGCCACACTGTGGCCGCAGTTCAGTACGTGTACCGAATCACTTCTGCAGTTCTTTTGACAGTACGAATCACTAGAATCAGTGACTGACAGCGCCACACTGTGGCCGCAGTTCAGTACGTGTACCGAGTCACTTCTGCAGCAGCAGTACAGTTTAATTGCAAATCAGCATTATTATAATGATGATAATAGCTACTAAACAACAACAGTTGCAGTAGAATGGATAATAATACTAATAATAATATGAATCAGAATTGATCCCCAAGGAGAAATTTATTTTTGTTACAATAACTGTGTAAATAATAGCCTATGTATGTGTACATACATTAGTTATTATTTTTATTTTAAATCTTCTCAAAACAGCCTGCCCAACACGTTACCCTCCGCCCCTCCCCCTCGCGTCGCTGCTGCTCAGCCTGCACGGATTTTCTTTTAACTTTATGTGTTGAGATAATGGGGACGTGTGTTTAGCCGTTAGCTTGGCGAATGAATGGAGAACGGATGCCAACGGCATGAAACATATCCCCGCGACGGGGGGGAGAATCACTCGCGGCATTGGGGCAAGCAGAGCAGAGAGCGTTGTCGTTCACTGAGTGATTCATGTCCTTAATCCGCGGTGAACGAATCGTTCGCTCAGTCCCTCCCCCCGCCCTCTCATTGGCTGCGTCGTTCGCCGACGTCGAGGGTTCAGTGAGTCACAGAATGCGCCAGTTCCACTCATGCCGGCATGGTCGCGGCGGAGCTCAACTGAACTGAGAAAGGAACTAATCAGTTCATGGAGTGATTCGGTTCAGTACGTTCACTCAAAAGATTTGTTCTTTCGAACGAATCGTTCGCGAACGACACAACACTACCCCCCACCTCCCGATATGGGTGAGGGCGGACCTACGTCACTTCCGCCTACCAATCCCCGAGCAACCGGGAATTCGTTGAAAACAAAGCAGCTCACAGCGAACACAGCATTGACAGAAAAAAGCATTTAACGAGCGCCGTGGCTTGGAAGTCGGCGTTGAATCCTTCATTTACGCATTTTTACTTATTCGCATATCGTGTGAAAAAACGAAAATGTATTATTTTGCGTCAGACTCGTCTCAGTGAACTTTAAAGCTTCTCAGGCTTAGCTTAGCTCGCTAGTTAGCTTAGCCTGCGCGCTACTAAGAAAGAGACGCGGAAGTTATCAACAACAAGATCAAGTGTTAGTGTATAAAATATTGAGAGATTTGAGGGCTACATGTATTGTTTAAGTACAACTGTTCTTCGCCAGGTGTTCTTTGGCCGCCCTGGCTTACCTTTTCCCGGTGGTGTCCATCTTAACGCTGCCTTTGGTATCCTCTCGTTGTCCGGTTTTCGAAAATAGCTAGCTAGGCTATAGACTATATAGTATATACCGCATGTTATTTTTGTACAACAACAACTTCAGCTGTTGAACGTTATAAGGTACAAATTCAACAAGTACAACATTAGCACGGACGGTATAGCCAAGTTGTGGTTAAGAAGGTAGATTTTTGTTCCATATATTTACCAGAAACGAAGTGATCCGAACACACGACCCGGGACTTTGGGGGACTCCAGTGAGAATCGTCCTCGTTTTCCCGGTGTAAAGCTGCGAGCCATTTGTCTCGTCTCTGTGGGCTTTTATCGCGCTTTGGCAGAACAAAATACAACCTTTGTTTTCCCTGTTTCCAGTTGTGGTTAGCACAACCAAAAACAACACCGTTTTTCGGCATTTTGGAGGCAGAATGACGGGTTTAACCAGCGTAGGTCGACAGGTTAAAGAGTAATGGCAACGGTTTGTTTTCAACGCCAGTCTGGTTGCTATGGCTCGAAGAACCCGTATGTAGCTCAGTTGCCCGGATGTCGGCCCTCACCCATTTATTGACATTGCATTATTGTTCCTGTTGTTGAAGAGTGACAAGTATTTGTGTTCGTTTAGCGGCAATGTTAGCCGGTCAAACACATCAATGGCGGCCTTCTGCATCACGCACAACCGAAACCGAAACGTAGCTGCCGGTATTCCAAAATGCGACACATTCGAGTGAGGTCAGAGGTCACACAGACGCGCTAAATGACGTCATGTATTACTTGATGTAGTGTTAGCCGAGCAGCGGCTAGCTAGCATGGTTAGCTTGCGGTGTTGACGGCAGACGGGCTCATGTTGGCTGACGTAACACCCCCGCGTTAGCCCCGAGAGTGATAAAGGTGTCATGTTATTCCATAAAGTAGCGTGTGAAAGAGCAGAATAGCGTGTTTATAGTAAGAAGCAGCAGCTAGTTGCTTGCTAGCTAGCGGCCCTCGGGAACATGAAGACGTCAGCGAAGGTGCTGCCAAATAGTGCGACTCACCTTATTTCACTCTTATTTTCCCTCACGACGTCACCTTATTTCACTCTTGTGTTCTCTCACGACGTCCACTCGGTGTTCGACGTTCCCTCCTCTGCGCGTCTGTTGGCTGCCGAGCCTCCAAGTGGGTCAGGCGATGACGTCACTGACGGCGCGTTCACGTAACTTGCGGGGATCTCTTGGCGTGCGCTGTGACGTCATGGCACGCGACCACGCGCTTTCCTGTATTCTTTTGGAATACATTTATTTATTTATGTATTTATTTAAATAAGCACATTACCCGGGGTGGTTGAATCCATAATGTTCTCCATGCGAGTCACGCGGTTTGTTATCAAACTGCGAGACATTTAAAAAAAAAAAAAAAAAAGGGTCACATGACAAAAATGGTCATTTACATAATGATGTTGTTTAACTTTTAGTTTTTCATGTATTGCTCCAAAACATGCTTTTATTACCCTTTACAGCCTGAACCACTGAATAATTCACTCAAAACAAAAAATAAAAAAATTATATATATATATATATATATATATATATATATATATATATATATATATATATATATATATATATATATATATATATACTAAGTAAAAAAGAGCAAAAAAGCTAAGTTTTATAATAATAACATACTTAGTCACCTATAACATTATATATCAATATATATCAATACAGTCTGCAAGGGATACAGTCCGTAAGCACACATGCTTGTATTTTTTTATGACAAAAAAAAACATAACCCCCACCCCCGGTCCGTGGGAGAAATTTTCAAGCGTTGACGCAGTTACAAAAAGGTTGGGGACCACTGACCTATAACACAACATTTTGTCCTGAAATATATTAAATATGTTTTTAAATGTCGCTCCCATACTTGACTTGGGTGGAAAAAGTTTAGACACCCCTGACATAAAATATTAGAAGCTCTCAAAATAAAAATATACTCAAATATAAACAAAGTTGAGTTCATTTAAAAAACAAAATACTTACTTAGGAATTAATTTGAACAATTAATCAACAATAATAAAAACTTATTAACTATGTAACTGAACATAAATATTGTCTTACAGGCAGAATGTTTGACACTAGGTTTTATGGAAACACATTTATTTTAATTTTATTCTATTCTTATGTGGAGAAAAAAAATAAATTTTTTTTAAAAAAGAGTAAAAATGTAAGAAAAAAAGAGGAAAAGCGCAAAATTTTAAAACCAATAATAATAATATACTTAGTCACCTATAACACAACATTTTGTCCTGAAATATATTAAATATGTTTTTAGATGTCGCTCCCATACTTGACTTGGGTGGAAAAAGTTTAGACACCCTTGACATAAAATATTAGAAGCTCTCAAAATAAAAATATACTGAAATATAAACAAAGTTGAGTTCATTTAAAAAATAAAATACTTACTTAGGAATTCATTTGAACAATTACAACAATAATAAAAACTTATCAACTATGTAACTGAACATAAATATTCTCTTACAGGCAGAATGTTTGACACTAGGTTTTATGGAAACACATTTATTTTAATTTTATTCTATTCTTATGTGGAGAAAAAAAAAAAAAAAGAGGAAAAATGTAAGAAAAAAAGACAGCAAAAAAGCTCAATTTTAAAACTAATTCATAATAATTAATATACTTAATGACCTATAACACAACATTTTGTCCTGAAATATATTAAATATGTTTTTAGATGTCGCTCCCATACTTGACTTGGGTGGAAAAAGTTTAGACACCCTTGACATAAAATATTAGCTCTCAAAATAAAAATATACTCAAATATGAACAAAGTTGAGTTCATTTAAAAAATAAAATACTTACTTAGGAATTAATTTGAACAATTACAACAATAATAAAAACTTATCAACTATGTAACTGAACATAAATATTCTCTTACAGGCAGAATGTTTGACACTAGGTTTTATGGAAACACATTTATTTTAATTTTATTCTATTCTTATGTGGAGAAAAAAAAAAAAAAAAAGAGTAAAAATGTAAGAAAAAAAGAGGAAAAGCGCAAAATTTTAAAACCAATTAATAATAATAATATACTTAGTCAGCTATAACACAACATTTTGTCCTGAAATATATTAAATATGTTTTTAGATGTCGCTCCCATACTTGACTTGGGTGGAAAAAGTTTAGACACCCCTGACATAAAATATCAGAAGCTCTCAAAATAAAAATATACTCAAATATAAACAAAGTTGAGTTCATTTAAAAAACAAAACACTTACTTAGGAATTAATTTGAACAATTACAACAATAAACACTTATTAACTATGTAACTGAACATAAATATTCTCTTACAGACAGAATGTTTAACACTAGGTTTTATGGAAACACATTTATTTTAATTTTATTCTATTCTTATGTGGAGAAAAAAAAAAAAAAAAAAGAGTAAAAATGTAAGAAAAAAAGAGGAAAAGTGCAAAATTTTAAAACAAATTAATAATAATAATATACTTAGTCACCTATAACACAACATTTTGTCCTGAAATATATTAAATATGTTTTTAAATGTCGCTCCCATACTTGACTTGGGTGGAAAAAGTTTAGACACCCCTGACATAAAATATTAGAAGCTCTCAAAATAAAAATATACTCAAATATAAACAAAGTTGAGTTCATTTAAAAAATAAAATACTAACTTAATACAAATAATTTGAACAATTACAACAATAATAAACATGTATTATAACAAATATTCTTATAGGCAGAATTTTTGACACTAGGTTTTTCAGC
The DNA here is from genome assembly GCF_033978785.1 of Entelurus aequoreus. Classification (NCBI taxonomy): domain Eukaryota; kingdom Metazoa; phylum Chordata; class Actinopteri; order Syngnathiformes; family Syngnathidae; genus Entelurus; species Entelurus aequoreus. The sequence goes on from NC_084735.1 coordinate 6,102,478, forward strand.
AACATTTTTATTCTATTCTTACGTGGGGGAAACAAAGACAGTTGCAATGTAGGAAAAAAGGAGCAAAAAATAAAAAATAAAAAAGGTATATCATGAGAAAAAGTTGTAATGTCCTAATAATGAATAATATACTTAGTCACTTACAGTATATGTTGGGAGGAAGTTTGAAGCAAGGCAAGATAGTTTGGATTGCACATTTTGGGGACATGTGTAGTCTACAAAGTCAAAGCTTTATTACTCTTCTCATGCAGGAGAACCACAACAAGCAGTCCCAGGACCGGGACACACGTGCAATAGAAGGAGAAGTACAAACTGAGACCAAGGGCGGTTCAGGACTTGACGGCTGTATCTCTGGACTTGTAGATCACTCTCCTGCTCTTCAGTTCTCGCACCACACCTGCAAGACACAAGATGACCATGACTCAGGGGGGCCACGTTTGTGTTTGTTGGACCTAGTGACTCTTGGTCAGGTCATCCCTAGTCTCATTCAACTGTATTTACTTCTACTTCAAACACTTTTTTATCACAGTCCTTGGAACATGTGTCATGGCTGTCTTCCAACTGACTTCACATAAACTACAACCTAACACAAACTGATCAAGAAGTCCTTGGTACCGAGAACCAAGAAGAATCAAGAAGTCCTTGGTACTGAAAACCAAGAAGAATCAAGAAGTCCTTGGTACTGAGAACCAAGAAGAATCAAGAAGTCCTTGTTACTGAGAACCAAGAAGAATCAAGAAGTCCTTGGTACTGAGAACCAAGAAGAATCAAGAAGTCCTTGGTACTGAGAACCAAGAAGAATCAAGAAGTCCTTGGAACTGAGAACCAAGAAGAATCAAGAAGTCCTTGGTACTGAGAACCAAGAAGAATCAAGAAGTCCTTGGAACTGAGAACTTGTGTTGTCAGTCACTATCTGTGTGCACACGGACACATTCATCCCACTAAAAGTCTAACCAGATTAAAACTCCTTCATGTAAACACCACATTGTGAATATTCTGACCCCGTCACACAGTGTGATCTAGATGTGTGGTTTATGTTGAAAGTCACTGGGTTTGTAGACCATGAAACTCTTATTCTGACATTACGTTCTAAAGTATAACGTTGTGAATCTCCGTTTGTCCAAAATAGTCGTCTGTGTTGTCTGTTACCAAGTCTGCCATGACTACATCACACTCCAGTTTGATTACGGAAGTAGGAACACATGTTGCCAGAAGTCAGACATGCATTGCTATGGAAACAAATCATTGCGCAGAAAAAAACAGTCCTGGAAATGATTTAAATGACCAAAATACAGTAAATATTGAACATATTACATATTGTTATGAAGGTGTCTGTTACTACATTATATATATATATACTTGCAGTGTGTATATTGAACATATTACATATTGTTATGAAGGTGTCTGTTACTACATTATATATATATACTTGCAGTGTGTATATTGAACATATTACATATTGTTATGAAGGTGTCTGTTACTACATTATATATATACTTGCAGTGTGTATATTGAACATATTACATATTGTTATGAAGGTGTCTGTTACTACATTATATATATACTTGCAGTGTGTATATTGAACATATTACATATTGTTATGAAGGTGTCTGTTACTACATTATATATATATATATACTTGCAGTGTGTATATTGTACATATTACATATTGTTATGAAGGTGTCTGTTACTACATTATATATATACTTGCAGTGTGTATATTGAACATATTACATATTGTTATGAAGGTGTCTGTTACTACATTATATATATACTTGCAGTGTGTATATTGAACATATTACATATTGTTATGAAGGTGTCTGTTACTACATTATATATATACTTGCAGTGTGTATATTGTACATATTACATATTGTTATGAAGGGGTCTGTTACTACATTATATATATATACTTGCAGTGTGTATAATGTACATATTGTTATGAAGGTGTCTGTTACTACATTATATATATACTTGCAGTGTGTATATTGAACATATTACATATTGTTATGAAGGTGTCTGTTACTACATTATATATATATATATATATATATATATATATATATATATATATATATATATATATATATATATACTTGCAGTGTGTATATTGTACATATTACATATTGTTATGAAGGTGTCTGTTACTACATTATATATATATACTTGCAGTGTGTATATTGTACATATTGTTATGAAGGTGTCTGTTACTACATTATATATATACTTGCAGTGTGTATATTGAACATATTACATATTGTTATGAAGGTGTCTGTTACTACATTATATATATATATATATACTTGCAGTGTGTATATTGTACATATTACATATTGTTATGAAGGTGTCTGTTACTACATTATATATATACTTGCAGTGTGTATATTGAACATATTACATATTGTTATGAAGGTGTCTGTTACTACATTATATATATATATATACTTGCAGTGTGTATATTGTACATATTACATATTGTTATGAAGGTGTCTGTTACTACATTATATATATACTTGCAGTGTGTATATTGAACATATTACATATTGTTATGAAGGTGTCTGTTACTACATTATATATATACTTGCAGTGTGTATATTGTACATATTACATATTGTTATGAAGGTGTCTGTTACTACATTATATATATATATATATACTTGCAGTGTGTATATTGTACATATTACATATTGTTATGAAGGTGTCTGTTACTACATTATATATATACTTGCAGTGTGTATATTGTACATATTACATATTGTTATGAAGGTGTCTGTTACTACATTATATATATACTTGCAGTGTGTATATTGAACATATTACATATTGTTATGAAGGTGTCTGTTACTACATTATATATATACTTGCAGTGTGTATATTGTACATATTACATATTGTTATGAAGGGGTCTGTTACTACATTATATATATACTTGCAGTGTGTATAATGTACATATTGTTATGAAGGTGTCTGTTACTACATTATATATATACTTGCAGTGTGTATATTGAACATATTACATATTGTTAAGGGGTCTGTTACTACATTATATATATACTTGCAGTGTGTATAATGTACATATTGTTATGAAGGTGTCTGTTACTACATTATATATATACTTGCAGTGTGTATATTGAACATATTACATATTGTTATGAAGGTGTCTGTTACTACATTATATATATATATATACTTGCAGCGTGTATATTGTACATATTACATATTGTTATGAAGGTGTCTGTTACTACATCATATATATACTTGCAGTGTGTATATTGTACATATTACATATTGTTATGAAGGTGTCTGTTACTACATTATATATATACTTGCAGTGTGTATTTTGAACATATTACATATCGTTATGAAGGTGTCTGTTACTACATTATATATATACTTGCAGTGTGTATTATGTACATATTACATATTGTTATGAAGGTGTCTGTTACTACATTATATATATACTTGCAGTGTGTATGTTGTACATATTGTTATGAAGGTGTCTGTTACTACATTATATATATACTTGCAGTGTGTATATTGAACATATTACATATTGTTATGAAGGTGTCTGTTACTACATTATATATATACTTGCAGTGTGTATATTGTACATATTACATATTGTTATGAAGGTGTCTGTTACTACATTATATATATACTTGCAGTGTGTATATTGTACATATTACATATTGTTATGAAGGTGTCTGTTACTACATTATATATATACTTGCAGTGTCTATATTGTACATATTGTTATGAAGGTGTCTGTTACTACATTATATATACTTGCAGTGTGTATATTGTACATATTACATATTGTTATGAAGGTGTCTGTTACTACATTATATATATACTTGCAGTGTGTATATTGTACATATTACATATTGTTATGAAGGTGTCTGTTACTACATTATACATATACTTGCAGTGTCTATATTGTACATATTGTTATGAAGGTGTCTGTTACTACATTATATATACTTGCAGTGTGTATATTGTACATATTGTTATGAAGGTGTCAGTTAAAAAACAAAAAAAAGACACGTGACTCTCATAATGATTGTGAACCATAGGCAACTTTCCAAAATAAGTGCAGTTCCCCTTTAAGCCGAGGACACCTGACATTCCAGACTATGGAATGACTTCCACCAGTTCCTCTGTGAGCTTGACTGTGTTGACGCTTTTTAAAAAAAATGAAGACTTTGCTGTTCAGAAAAGCTTTTGGTTAATAGCTTTTTATCCACTTTTAAAAATCATTTTAATAATGTTGCCCCGGTTGTTTTGATTGAATTGTTGTTTTAAATCCCATGTTTATGACTGTAAACATGGAAATGCACGGTAGTTTACATGCAGGTAGTCTAGAGTGTAAACATGGAAATGCATGGTAGTTTACATGCAGGTAGTCTAGAGTGTAAACATGGAAATGCATGGTAGTTTACATGCAGGTAGTCTAGAGTGTAAACATGGAAATGCATGGTAGTTTCCCTAGTTGTAGTCTAGAGTGTAAACATGGAATTGCATGGTAGTTTCCCTAGTTCTAGTCTGTAGTGTAAACATGGAAATGCATGGTAGTTTCCCTAGTTGTAGTCTGTAGTGTAAACATGGAAATGCATGGTAGTTTCCCTAGTTCTAGTCTGTAGTGTAAACATGGAAATGCATGGTAGTTTACCTGGATGTAGTCTAGAGTGTAAACATGGAAATGCATGGTAGTTTCCCTAGTTGTAGTCTGTAGTGTAAACATGGAAATGCATGGTAGTTTACCTGGATGTAGTCTAGAGTGTAAACGTGGAAATGCATGGTAGTTTACCTGGATGTAGTCAAGAGTGTAAACATGGAAATGCATGGTAGTTTACCTGGATGTAGTCTAGAGTGTAAACATGAAAATGTATGGTAGTTTACCTGGATGTAGTCAAGAGTGTAAACATGGAAATGCATGGTAGTTTACCTGGATGTAGTCTAGAGTGTAAACATGAAAATGCATGGTAGTTTCCCTAGTTCTAGTTTGTAGTGTAAACATGGAAATGCATGGTAGTTTCCCTAGTTGTAGTCTGTAGTGTAAACATGGAAATGCATGGTAGTTTACCTGGATGTAGTCTAGAGTGTAAACATGAAAATGCATGGTAGTTTACCTGGATGTAGTCTAGAGTGTAAACATGGAAATGCATGGTAGTTTACCTGGATGTAGTCAAGAGTGTAAACATGGAAATGCATGGTAGTTTACCTGGATGTAGTCTAGAGTGTAAACATGAAAATGTATGGTAGTTTACCTGGATGTAGTCAAGAGTGTAAACATGGAAATGCATGGTAGTTTACCTGGATGTAGTCTAGAGTGTAAACATGAAAATGCATGGTAGTTTCCCTAGTTCTAGTTTGTAGTGTAAACATGGAAATGCATGGTAGTTTCCCTAGTTGTAGTCTGTAGTGTAAACATGGAAATGCATGGTAGTTTACCTGGATGTAGTCTAGAGTGTAAACATGAAAATGCATGGTAGTTTACCTGGATGTAGTCTAGAGTGTAAACATGGAAATGCATGGTAGTTTCCCTAGTTGTAGTCTGTAGTGTAAACATGGAAATGCATGGTAGTTTACCTGGATGTAGTCTAGAGTGTAAACATGAAAATGCATGGTAGTTTACCTGGATGTAGTCTAGAGTGTAAACATGGAAATGCATGGTAGTTTCCCTAGTTGTAGTCTGTAGTGTAAACATGGAAATGCATGGTAGTTTACCTGGAGGTAGTCTAGAGTGTAAACATGAAAATGCATGGTAGTTTACCTGGAGGTAGTCTAGAGTGTAAACATGAAAATGCATGGTAGTTTACCTGGATGTAGTCTAGAGTGTAAACATGAAAATGTATGGTAGTTTACCTGGATGTAGTCTAGAGTGTAAACATGAAAATGCATGGTAGTTTCCCTAGTTCTAGTTTGTAGTGTAAACATGGAAATGCATGGTAGTTTCCCTAGTTGTAGTCTGTAGTGTAAACATGGAAATGCATGGTAGTTTACCTGGAGGTAGTCTAGAGTGTAAACATGGAAATGCATGGTAGTTTACCTGGAGGTAGTCTGCCAGTGACTGACACTGCGTACACTCCTGGCTCAAAGTTGCCTGCAGGAAAGAAGATACAATCAAAGTGTGCACTGAATGGCGTTTCGGTGACTTAAGGCTTGCTTCATGTTGGGAAGGAGCTGGTCAACAGTGACATGTGAGGCCTCGCTACCAGGTCTGTACCACAAAACCACCAATGTATTTCTTGTAAAGTGTAGACAAAGGAGTACGGAAGCTAGACAAATAATATGCCAAAAAGCAACCACTTTCATGTGGTATTGGACAGAAAGGAGGAACTTTTTTTCTCCTCCATTTGAAAATGCGGACGTTATCATCACTACTGTCTGATTCCTATCAAGGCAAGTCATCAGAACCAGGTAATACACCAACTTATATTCTTGTCTTCGTGAAAGAAAGGAATCTATATGTGTTAAACATGCTTGTATTATCATTAAACACCTTTAACTTGTTAACAATATTAACTATGTGTGTTAAACATGCTTGTATTATCTTTAAACCCCTTTAACTTGTTAACAATATTAACTATATGTGTTAAACATGCTTGTATTATCATTAAACTCCTTTAACTTGTTAACAATATTAACTATATGTGTTAAACATGCTTGTATTATCATTAAACACCTTAAATTTATTAACAATATTAACTATATGTGTTAAACATTCTTGTATTATCATTAAACACCTTTAACTTCTTAACAATATTAACTATATGTGTTAAACATGCTTGCATTATCTTTAAACACCTTTAACTTTTTAACAATATTAACTATATGTGTTAAACATGCCTGCATTATCTTTAAACACATTTAACTTGTTAACAATATTAACTATATGTGTTAAACATGCTTGTATTAACATTAAACACCTTAAATGTATTAATAATATTAACTATATGTGTTAAACATGCTTGTATTATCATTAAACACCTTTAACTTCTTAACAATATCAACTATATGTGTTAAACATGCTTGCATTATCTTTAAACACCTTTAACTTGTTAACAATATTTACTATGTGTGTTAAACATGCTTGTATTATCTTTAAACACCTTTAACTTGTTAACAATATTAACTATATGTGTTAAACATGCTTGTATTATCATTAAACACCTTTAACTTCTTAACAATATTAACTATATGTGTTAAACATGCTTGCATTATCTTTAAACACCTTTAACTTGTTAACAATATTAACTATATGTGTTAAACATGCTTGTATTATCATTAAACACCTTAAATTTATTAATAATATTAACTATATGTGTTAAACATTCTTGTATTATCATTAAACACCTTTAACTTGTTAACAATA
>NC_084735.1:6422352-6472352 GCF_033978785.1 Entelurus aequoreus
CTCCCTCACTCCGAGGTACTTGAACTCTTCCACTTGGGGCAGGGTCTCCTCCCCAACCCGGGCGAGAACCATGGACTCAGACATGGAGGTGCTGATTCTCATCCCCTTTTTAAATAGAGGAACCACCACCCCGGTCTGCAAATCCAGATGTACCGCCCCCGATGTCCACACAATGCGGCGGAGTCTTGTCAACCAAAACAGCCCCATAGCATCCAGAGCCTTAAGACACTCCAGGCGGATTTTATCCACCCCCCGGGGCCCTGCCACAGAGGAACTATCTCAGCCCCAGAAATAGGAGAGCCCACCACAGATTCCCCAGGCACTGTTTCCTCATAAGAAGACGTGTAGGTGGGATTGAGGAGGTCTTTGAAGTATTCCCTCCACCGATCCACAACATCCTTAGACTTAGACTTAGACTTAGACCATTTTGGGGGGAGTTGAGGGGATAATTTAATTATGATGCCTTCAAGAGTCTTACGGCCTGAGAGAAGAAGCTGTTACAGAACCTGGAGGTTCTGCTTCGGAGGCTGCGGAACCTCTTTCTAGAGTCCTGCAGTGAAAAGAGTCCTTGGTGGGAGTGGGAGGAGTCTCTGCAGATTTTCTGAGCCCTGGTCAGGCAGCGGCTTTTTGCCATCTCCTGGATAGGAGGAAGAGGAGTCCTGATGATCTTTTCCGCCGTCCTCACCACTCTCTGGAGAGACTTCCAGTCTGAGGCACTGCAGGCTCCAGTCCAGACAGAGATGCTGTTGGTCAGCAGGTGGTCTCTATAGTGCCTCTGTAGAATGTGCTGAGAATGGGGGGAGGGAGCTGTGCTCTTTTCATCCCACGCAAAAAGTGCATGCGCTGCTGAGCTCTTTTTACCAGAGCTCCGGTGTGTAGGGACCAGGTCATATTGTCAGTTATCTGCACCCCCAGGAACTTGGTGCTGCTTACCATCTCCACCACTGTGCCGTTGATGAAGAGTGGAGCGTGGCTGGACTGGTGCTTCCTGAAGTCAACTATGATCTCCTTGGTCTTGTTGACATTCAGGACCAGGTTGTAGGTTCTGCACCAGTCAACCAGATGTTTCACCTCCTCCCTGTAGTCCATGTCATTGTTGTCACGGATGAGGCCCACTACTGTCGTGTCGTCCGCATACTTCACAATGTGGTTAGTAGTGGACCTGGCGCAGCAGTCATGAGTCATCAACGTGAACAGCAGCGGACTCAGGACGCAGCCTTGGGGGGAGTCGGTGCTCAGGGAGATGGCACTGGAGGTGTTGTTGCCCACTCTCACAGACTGGGGTCTGTCTGTGAGGAAGTCAAGCAGCCAGTTGCAAAGGGGGGTACTGAATCCAAGGGAGGCCAGTTTGCTCACCAAGTGCTGCGGGATGATGGTGTTGAATGCTGAGCTGAAGTCCAGAAACAACATCCGCACGTGTGTGTCCTTTCCTTCCAGATGTTCTAAGCTCAGGTGGAGTGCAGAGGAGATGGCGTCCTCTGTGGAGCGGTTAGGGCGATAAGCAAACTGGTATTGGTCGAATGTGGGGGGAAGTCTGGAGACAATATATTCCTTTACCAGCCTCTCGAAGCACTTCATTATGATGGGGGTGAGTGCCACGGGGCGGTAATCATTGAGGGAGGAGATTGTGGGTTTTTTAGGCACTGGTATGATTGTGGCCGTCTTAAAACATGATGGTACCACAGCCTGGGTCAGCGAGATGTTGAAGATGTCTGTGAGAACCCCAGCCAGCTGGTCTGCACATCCCTTAAGCACCTTGCCCGGAATGTCATCAGGTCCTGGTGCTTTCCTGTATGACCTGTATGCCCTGCCACATTCGTCTAGTGTTTGTGGGGTTCTCGAAGAAGTCCTGCACTTTCTGACTATGAGCACGCTTTGCAACCTTAATGGCACGGTTCAGGTTAGCTCTGGCTGATTTTAATGCCACCATGTCACCAGACTTGAAAGCCTTGTTCCGAGCCTTCAGCATTGCACGTACCTTACTGTTCATCCAGGGTTTCTCGTTGGCCCGTGTGGGGATGTTCTTGATCACACTGACATCCTCCATGCACTTCTGAATGTATGCGGACACAGACTCTGCATACTCCTCCACACATGTGTGGGGATTTTCGGTGGTGGCTGCCTTGAACATGTCCCAGTCTGTGGTTTCAAAGCCGTCTTGTAATGCTTCCAATGCTCCCTCTGGCCAGGTCCTCACCTGCTTCACTGTAGCTTGCTTCCTGATCAGCAGGGGCTTGTATGCAGGAATTAGCATCACAGATAGATGGTCTGAGGAGCCGAGGTGGGGGCGTGGTGCAGCTTTATAAGCATGTTTAATATTGCTGAACACCAGGTCCAATCTGCTTCCACCCCTGGTTGCAAAATTCACATATTGATGGAAATGAGGGAACACAGTTTTCATGTTAGCTTGATTAAAATCCCCTGCCACGATGAAGTTTGCAGTTCATTGATGGGGCAGTACAAAGCTTCTTTGGTGTTAGCACTGGGGGTGAATGTACACTGCTGTGAAGATCATAGCACTGAATTCCCGGTGTAAATAAAATGGCCTGCATTTTATAGTTAATAGTTCAACATCAGGAGAGCAGTGATGTGAGACTATCTCCCCATTGTTGCACCAGTTATTATTAACGTATATACAAACACCACCACCTCGGGATTTACCAGTGAGAGATCTGCTCCTGTCCGACCGAAACATAGTTAGCCCCTCAATGCTAACTGCCTCGTCCGGAACGGAGGGTTTCAGCCACGTTTCTGTTAGAAATATGGCGCAGCAGTCTCTCATCTCGCGTCTTGCATTTAAATCCAGCTTCAGGTAGTCCAGTTTGTTCTCCAGGGAGCGGACGTTTGAAAGCAGGATGGAAGGAAGCAGCGTTCTTTGAGGATTAGCCTTTAGCTTTGTTGTTAGCCCCGCTCGGCATCCCCGCTTCTGCTTCCGATCACACCGCTTACGTGTCTTCCATTGACGGTCCCCGCTGGTACTTGACTTTGCTGCTTTACAGGCCGCTGGATGTAGCCGGCGAAGTATTCCCATGCTGGCGAGGAGGTCCAACGTACACGCATCTTTCAGTCCAAAACGGCCCGATCTATCCACATCCAGAATTGTCTGGCGGTCGTATGTGACCACGGAGTGTCCACGATGTAAACCAGCCATGAAATTTTAAAGAATTGTCCGGTATTTTTGCCAAATTGTTCTATGCTACCATGAGCGTCTGCAAGCCGCAGCCCGTCAGGGCGCCGCCATCCTGTGTCATCCTGTGTCATCCTGAGTCTAGGTCAGCAGCACACCATCCCCACCATACACAGTATTGACAGTGCAGTGCTTCCCGGTCCTGAGGCGGCGAATGGTGGCCTAGAATTGCTTCGAAATGAACCGGGAGTCATTTTCCACGGCTTCTCTGAACTCCTCCCATGTCCCGAGTTTTTGCCTCTGCGACCGCCAAAGCCACCTGTCCGCTACCTCTGGAGTCCTATGAGCCAAATGGACCCGATAGGACTCCTTCTTCAGCTTGACGGCATCCCTCACTACTGGTGTCCACGACAGGCTCCAACCACAATTCCGATGGGCCACCCCGACAATAGCGGTACAGAACATGGTCCAGTCGGACTCAATGTCCAGCACCTCCCTCGTGACATGCTCAAAGTCCTTCCAGAGGTGGGAACTGAAACTCTCTCTGACGGGAGACTCTGCCAGACATTCCTAGCAGACCCTCACAATAAGTTTGGGTGTGCCAGGTCTGACCGGCATCTTCCCCCACCATCAGAGCCAACTCTCCACCAGGTGGTAATCAGTGAAAAGCTCCGCCCCTCTTTTCACTTGAGTGTCCAAAACATAAGACTGCAAATCCGATGACACAACCACAGAGTCTAATGAACTGCGGCCTAGGGTGTGAACATATGAACACCCTTCTGTTTGAACATGGTGTTAGTTATGGACAATCTGTGACGAGCACAAAAGTCCAATGACAAAACACCACTCTGGTTCAGACCTGGGAAGCTGTTTCTCCCAATCACGCCTCTCAAGGGCTCACTGTCGTTGCCAACGTGAGCGTTGAAGTCCTCCAGCAGAAGAAGAAAATCACCTGAGGGAGCACTCTTCAGTACTGCCTCTTTCAAAAAGTGCGGGTACTTTGAACAAACAACAAACAAACAACAGTTAGGACCCGTGCCCCCACCTGGAGGTGGAGGGAAGCTACCCTCTCGACTACTGGGTGGAACTCCTACGCACAGGCTTTGATCCGGGGGGGGGCAACAAGAATTGCCACCCCTGCCCGTCGCCTCTCTGCTTGCAACACCCGAGTGGCAGAGAGTCCAGCCCCTCTTGAGAGAACTGGTTCCAAAGCCCTTACTGCGCGTCGAAGTGAGTCTGACTAGATCCAGCCGGAACTTCTCCACTTTGCGCACCAGCTCAGGCTCCTTCCCCCCCCTGCGAGGTGACGTTCCACGTCCCAAGCCGAGGATCGGACCGCCAAGGGCCCCGCTTTGGCTACCGCCCAGCTCACATTGCACCAACCTCTATGCCCCCTGCTATGAGTGGTGAGCCCATTGGAGGGGGGCACCCACGTTGCCCCTTTGGGTTGTGCTCGCCATGGATCCCCCAGGCCTGGCTCCAAAGGGGGCCCCAGTGAGGGAAACCTGTGTCCTTGGTTCTTTTTCATATCTGCTCTTTGTCGGATCCCTCGCCTCGGACCGGTTTGTCCTGGGAGACCCCACCAGGGGGCGTAGAAGCCCCCAGACAACGTACGCAAACTCCTCTACCACCATAAGGTGGCAGCTCAGTGAGTCATGTGATCATAAATTAATAAGTGAATGTATTCATCATCACACTCCAGCAATTTATCCAACCATGTGTGTGTGTGTGTGTGTGTGTGTGTGTGTGTGTGTGTGTGTGTGTGTGTGTGTGTGTGTGTGTGTGTGTGTGTGTACTGACTGTAGACATCCAGTCTGAGTGCAGGAAGTGTCCACGTAAAGTTTGAGGGACACACGGAAGTCCTCCACCTGGTCCTCCATCACACACATCTGCCTCTGCACCATCACCATGTGCTGCCAACACACATGTCCACGTGTCAGAGGACGTGCAAAACACACACACACACAGACACACAAACATGCACACGCACGCGCACACACTCACACACACACACGCGCACACACACACACAGAGTTGTGACAAGTGTGGTGCAAGCAAGGATGGAGCAGGAAAGGCGACATGAGGGCAAAGATTGGGTCCTGCTGCTGTCGCCATGACAACCAGACTTCTCATCAGCACCAACGCACCATCTTGCTCTCCACCACTTCTTCTTCTACAGGCTCCAGACGGATCTCCTGCGGAGGACAACAGGTCATGTGATCATGTGGTCATGTGATCATGTGGTCATGTGTTCATGTGATCATGTGTTCATGTGATCATATGGTCATGTGATCATGTGGTCATGTGATCATGTGTTCATGTGATCATATGGTCATGTGTTCATGTGATCATGTGTTCATGTGATCATATGGTCATGTGTTCATGTGATCATGTGGTCATGTGATCATGTGTTCATGTGATCATATGGTCATGTGTTCATGTGATCATATGGTCATGTGCACATGTGGTCATGTGATCATGTGTTCATATGGTCATGTGTTCATGTGGTCATGTGATCATGTGTTCATATGGTCATGTGATCATATGGTCATGTGATCATGTGATCATGTGGTCATGTGATCATATGGTCATGTGGTCATGTGATCATGTGTTCATATGGTCATGTGTTCATGTGATCATGTGTTCATGTGATCATGTGGTCATGTGGTCATGTGATCATGTGTTCATGTGATCATATGGTCATGTGTTCATGTGATCATATGGTCATGTGCTCATGTGGTCATGTGATCATGTGGTCATATGGTCATGTGTTCATGTGGTTATGTGATCATGTGTTCATGTGATCATATGGTCATGTGTTCATGTGATCATATGGTCATGTGCTCATGTGGTCATGTGATCATGTGTTCATATTGTCATGTGTTCATGTGTTCATGTGATCATATGGTCATGTGGTCATGTGATCATGTGATCATATGGTCATGTGACTTATGTGTAAACAAATGTTTGTTTCTGTTGTTGGAGGAAAGTCCAAATAAGTTTTTTTTAATCTCTACAAATCAGTCAATTCAAGTCAATATATTGAAATGAAGAATAAATTAACTAAAGTGTAAAATAGTTCATGCAAATGTTCAATAATTAAATGTAAAAATATATCGATAAACAACCGTCATTGAAATACTGACATTGTTAATATTATCATTATGATTGTTATCACTATTATTATCATTATTAATATTTTCATCGTTAGAACTGTCATTATTATTGTTGATATTATTATTATTATTGTTAAAATAGTTTTTTGTTATTTTTAATATTATTATTAGTGGTAATATCATCAATAATTGTAATATTGTTTTATTATTGTTAATATTATTATTGTTATTCATATTTTTACATTATTATTATTATTATTGTTGTAACTATTCATATCATTATTATTGTTAATATGTTTTTATCATTTATCATATCACTTCCTGTTCCGGTAGCTGAACCGGCGCTCGCGAATTTTACTCCAAACATTTAAGTTTAATAATGTAAGGAGAAAGTTTGCAGAGGACGGTTCTCACTGGAGTCCCCCAAAGTCCCGGGTCGTGTGTTCGGATCACTTCAATTCTGGTAAATATAAGGAACAAAAATCCACCTTCTTAACCAAAACTTGGCTATACCGTCCGTGCTAATGTTGTACTTGTTGAATTTTTACCTTATAAAGTTCGACAGCTGAAGTTGTTGTTGTACAAAAATAACATGCGGTATATACTATATAGTCCAGGGGTCACCAACCTTTTTGAAAGCAAGAGCTACTTCTTGGGTAGTGATTAATGCGAAGGGCTACCAGTTTGATACACACTTCAATAAATTGCCAGAAATAGCCAATTTGCTCAATTTACCTTTAACTCTATGTTATTATTAATAATTAATGATATTTAAACTTAAAGGCCTACTGAAAGCCACTACTACCGACCACGCAGTCTGATAGTTTATATATCAATGATGAAATCTTAACATTATAACACATGCCAATACGGCCGGGTTAACTTATAAAGTGACATTTTAAATTTGCCGCTAAACTTCCGGTTCGAAACGCCTCTGAGGATGACGTATGCGTGTGACGTAGCCCGGCGAACACGGGTATGCCTTCCACATTGAAGCCAATACGAAAAAGCTCTGTTTTCATTTCATAATTCCACAGTATTCTGGACATCTGTGTTGGTGAATCTGTTGCAATCATGTTCATTGCATTATGGAGAAGGAAGCTGAGCAAGCAAAGAAGAAAGTTGTCGGTGCGAAATGGACGTATTTTTCGAACGTAGTCAGCAACAACAGTACACAGCCGGCGCTTCTTTGTTTACATTCCCGAAAGATGCAGTCAAGATGGAAGAACTCGGATAACAGAGACTCTAACCAGGAGGACTTTTGACTTCAATATAGAGAACTGGGACAACACAGACTCTTACCAGGATTACTTTGATTTGGATGACAAAGACGCAGACGTGCTACTGTGAGTATGCAGCTTTGGCTTCTAAACATTTGATCGCTTGACCGTATGTGCGCAACTTTTTTTTGCATATGTACGTAACTTTTTAAAAATATATAAGCTTTATGAACCTTGGGTTAGGTGAACGGTCTTTTGGGCTGAGTGATTGTGTGTGTTGATCAGGTGTTTGAATTGTATTGGCGTGTTCTATGGAGCTAGGAGCTAGCAGAGGAGCTAGGAGCTAGCATAACAAACACGCAGGTGTTTTTATGCAGGATTAATTTGTGGCATATTAAATATAAGCCTGGTTGTGTTGTGGCTAATAGAGTATATATATGTCTTGTGTTTATTTACTGTTGTAGTCATTCCCAGCTGAATATCAGGTCACCCCCGGCTCTCACAGCATCTTCCCTATCTGAATAGCTTCAACTCCCCACTAGTCCTTCACTTGCACTTTCCTCATCCACAAATCTTTCATCCTCGCTCAAATTAATGGGGAAATTGTCGCTTTCTCGGTCCGAATCTCTCTCACTTCATGCGGCCATCATTGTAAACAATAGGGAACTTTGCGTATATGTTCAACTGACTACGTCACGCTACTTCCGGTAGGTGCAAGCCTTTTTTTTATCAGATACCAAAAGTTGCAATCTTTATCGTCGTTGTTCTCTACTAAATCCTTTCAGCAAAAATATGGCAATATCGCGAAATGATCAAGTATGACACATAGAATAGATCTGCTATCCCCGTTTAAATAAAAAAAATTCATTTCAGTAGGCCTTTAAGAACGTTGATAAAAAGCTTTTATTCTTAAGTTTGAGAGTAGGACTAAATTTGGCAAATTCTCAGGACTTAAGTGTAAAATGGCACTCTAAGAAGCTTGATAAGTACGGCCCCAGGACCATACTCACTCACTACTCTTACAGTCAAAAATATTGAAATTTAATGATATTATTTTGTATCAAACTTCACAAATAATGTATAAAGCCAAAATAAATAAACTCCCAGGAAGCATTCAAAAATTGTTCAGCACACGAGAGGGCGGGTATAATTTAAGGGGGAATTTAAATGTCAAAAATGCTTAGTTATAGAACGACCATTAAACGTTTTTGTATTTCAATTTGTGGAGTGAAATTATGGAATGGTTTGAATGATGAGTTAAAGCAATGTCCAAACATAAAGCAGTTTAAAAGGAAGTATAAGTACATGGTATTCCAGAGGTACAGAGATGAAGAAGGGCTTTGATATTGGCTTATTTGTGTTACAGAAGAGTGTGGGGCTGCCCATTGAGGCAGTGGTGTTGTTGTGGTGGCATCATACCATTTCCATCATCACTAGTGGTAATGATGTGGCTATGTATGTGTGTAGTGTGCATATCTATGATGTATGTACAGTATTCATTAAGTTTGTACATTGAGTGAATAGGTAGTTCTAGCTCAGAGTAATTTCTGATTTAAAGACAAGGAGTGGGATTAAATAAGTGTAAACTTCTTCTCACTCCTTTTCAAATATGTAAAAAAAGAAAGAAAGAAAAATAGAAAAAGAAAGTCCAATGCTCATTTGTTTTTGTTTTTTATTCTCCATTGTTTTTCATTTTGTTATAATGGCTGTTAAGGCTATAGCACTGTTTTGGATCAGGCTTGCTCTTGTTTTTATGCATATTTGAAATAAAAATATATCAATCAAAATCAATCAATTGGTAATATTAATATTATTGTTATGGTTAATATTGTTTTTATGATTGTAATATATAATAATAATAATAATGATAATTAAAATAACAACGTTATTATTATTATTATCATTGTTGTTATTATAGTTATTACTATTATAACATTATTTTTTTATTATTATTAACTATATTATCTTTCCTAATACTACTATTATTCCCATTATTATTATTGTTATTACTATTGGTATTGTTATTATAATAACTGTATTATTATTATTATTATAATTACTATTCATATTATTACCATTATAATTATTATTACCACTATTACTATTTTTATTATTATTATTATTATTATTTATATTATAACTGTATTATTATTGTTATTATTATTATTATTATTACTGTATTATTATTATAATTATTATTATTATTATTATTTTTAACCAATTATTATTATTATTATTATTGTGTTCCCCATTATGATCATTGTTGTTATTATTGTTATTATAATAACTGTATTATCATTATTATTATTATTATTATTGATATTATTATTGATATTGTTATTTTGATTATCATGAACCTTTTGTTCCAGGCGGTCGATGAGTTTTTGCAGTCTGGTGACTTGAGTGGTCCAGTGGTGGTCCTGGTCCACAGCCCCTGTCAGGACATGAGACATGTAGGACAGAGTCTATGGTTAGCAGCTGTCAGGACATGAGACATGTAGGACAGAGTCTATGGTTAGCAGCTGTCAGGACATGAGACATGTAGGACAGAGTCTATGGTTAGCAGCTGTCGGGACATGAGACATGTAGGACAGAGTCTATGGTTAGCAGCTGTCAGGACATGAGACATGTAGGACAGAGTCTATGGTTAGCAGCTGTCAGGACATGAGACATGTAGGACAGAGTCTATGGTTAGCAGCTGTCAGGACATGAGACATGTAGGACAGAGTCTATGGTTAGCAGCTGTCAGGACATGAGACGTGTAGGACAGAGTCTATGGTTAGCAGCTGTCAGGACATGAGACATGTAGGACAGAGTCTATGGTTAGCAGCTGTCAGGACATGAGACGTGTAGGACAGAGTCTATGGTTAGCAGCTGTCAGGACATGAGACATGTAGGACAGAGTCTATGGTTAGCAGCTGTCAGGACATGAGACATGTAGGACAGAGTCTATGGTTAGCAGCTGTCGGGACATGAGACATGTAGGACAGAGTCTATGGTTAGCAGCTGTCAGGACATGAGACATGTAGGACAGAGTCTATGGTTAGCAGCTGTCAGGACATGAGACGTGTAGGACAGAGTCTATGGTTAGCAGCTGTCAGGACATGAGACATGTAGGACAGAGTCTATGGTTAGCAGCTGTCAGGACATGAGACGTGTAGGACAGAGTCTATGGTTAGCAGCTGTCAGGACATGAGACATGTAGGACAGAGTCTATGGTTAGCAGCTGTCAGGACATGAGACGTGTAGGACAGAGTCTATGGTTAGCAGCTGTCAGGACACGAGACGTGTAGGACAGAGTCTATGGTTAGCAGCTGTCAGGACATGAGACATGTAGGACAGAGTCTATGGTTAGCAGCTGTCAGGACATGAGACATGTAGGACAGAGTCTATGGTTAGCAGCTGTCGGGACATGAGACATGTAGGACAGAGTCTATGGTTAGCAGCTGTCAGGACATGAGACATGTAGGACAGAGTCTATGGTTAGCAGCTGTCGGGACATGAGACGTGTAGGACAGAGTCTATGGTTAGCAGCTGTCAGGACATGAGACGTGTAGGACAGAGTCTATGGTTAGCAGCTGTCAGGACACGAGACGTGTAGGACAGAGTCTATGGTTAGCAGCTGTCAGGACATGAGACGTGTAGGACAGAGTCTATGGTTAGCAGCTGTCAGGACATGAGACATGTAGGACAGAGTCTATGGTTAGCAGCTGTCAGGACATGAGACATGTAGGACAGAGTCTATGGTTAGCAGCTGTCAGGACATGAGACATGTAGGACAGAGTCTATGGTTAGCAGCTGTCAGGACATGAGACATGTAGGACAGAGTCTATGGTTAGCAGCTGTCAGGACATGAGACATGTAGGACAGAGTCTATGGTTAGCAGCTGTCAGGACATGAGACATGTAGGACAGAGTCTATGGTTAGCAGCTGTCAGGACATGAGACATGTAGGACAGAGTCTATGGTTAGCAGCTGTCAGGACATGAGACATGTAGGACAGAGTCTATGGTTAGCAGCTGTCAGGACATGAGACATGTAGGACAGAGTCTATGGTTAGCAGCTGTCAGGACATGAGACATGTAGGACAGAGTCTATGGTTAGCAGCTGTCAGGACATGAGACATGTAGGACAGAGTCTATGGTTAGCAGCTGTCAGGACATGAGACATGTAGGACAGAGTCTATGGTTAGCAGCTGTCAGGACATGAGACATGTAGGACAGAGTCTATGGTTAGCAGCTGTCAGGACATGAGACATGTAGGACAGAGTCTATGGTTAGCAGCTGTCAGGACATGAGACATGTAGGACAGAGTCTATGGTTAGCAGCTGTCAGGACATGAGACATGTAGGACAGAGTCTATGGTTAGCAGCTGTCAGGACATGAGACATGTAGGACAGAGTCTATGGTTAGCAGCTGTCAGGACATGAGACATGTAGGACAGAGTCTATGGTTAGCAGCTGTCAGGACATGAGACATGTAGGACAGAGTCTATGGTTAGCAGCTGTCAGGACATGAGACATGTAGGACAGAGTCTATGGTTAGCAGCTGTCAGGACATGAGACATGTAGGACAGAGTCTATGGTTAGCAGCTGTCAGGACATGAGACGTGTAGGACAGAGTCTATGGTTAGCAGCTGTCATTTGTCACCTGGATGGAGGACAGCCATGAGGGTTGTGTTGGGGGACAAACTGTAGTTCCTGTCAGATCTGCGCTTGGAGCGACGTCCTGACCACTGGATGGACACCACTTCTGGTTTGGTAGGACCCAGTCTGTAGTAGTAATACACATAATACTACAATATCATCATAATACTACAATATTACACACAATAATAAGATATCATTATAATACTACAATATCATCATAATACTACAATATGATCATAATACTACAATATCATTATAATACTACAATATTACACACAATACTACAATATCCTTATAATACTACAATATCATCATAATACTACAATATGATCATAATACTACAATATCATTACAATACTACAATATTACACACAATACTACAATATCATTATAATACTACAATACCATCATAATACTACAATATCATCATAATACTACACTATTATCATAATACTACAATATCATCACAATACTACAATATTACACACAATACTACAATATCATAATACTACAATTTCATCATAATACTACACTATGATCATAATACTACAATATCATAATAATACCACAATATCATAATACTACAATATGATCATAATACTACAATATCATCATAATACTACAATATCACAATACTCCAAAAGCATCATAACACTACGATATTATCACGCTACTACAATATCATGATACTACAATATCATCATAATACTACAATATCATAATACTACAATATTATAATACTACAATATCATTATAATACTACAATAACATAATACTACAATATGATCATAATACTACAATATGATCATAATACTACAATATTATAATACTACAATAAGATCATAATACTACAATATGATCATAATACTACAATATTATAATACTACAATAAGATCATAATACTACAATATGATCATAATACTACAATATCATCATAATACTACAATATAATCATAATACTACAATAAGATCATAATACTACAATATAATCATAATACTACAATATGATCATAATACTACAATATCATCATAATACTACAATATAATCATAATTCTACAATAAGATCATAATACTACAATATCATCATAAAACTACAATATGATCATAATACTACAATATCATGATACTACAATATCATCATAATACTACAATATCATAATACTACAATATTATAAAACTACAATAGGATCATAATACTACAATATTATAATACTACAATAGTATAATACTACAATAAGATCATAATACTACAATATGATCATAATACTACAATATTATAATACTACAATAAGATCATAATACTACAATATGATCATAATACTACAATAAGATCATAATACTACAATATCATCATAATACTACAATATTATAATACTACAATAAGATCATAATACTACAATATGATCATAATACTACAATATTATAATACTACAATAAGATCATAATTCTACAATATGATCATAATACTACAATATGATCATAATACTACAATATCATCATAATACTACAATAAGATCATAATACTACAATATCATCATAATACTACAATAAGATCATAATACTACAATATGATCATAATACTACAATTTTACAATACTACAATATCATCATAATACTACAATAAGATCATAATACTACAATATCATCATAATACTACAATATCATCATAATACTACAATAAGATCATAATACTACAATATCATTATAATACTACAATAAGATCATAATACTACAATATGATCATAATACTACAATATTATTATGCATGGTGACAGCATCAGTTAGTGTGTCAGGTGTGACTTGTGTAGGCGGACTTGCTAACTTGTCCTTTTGTCTGCCCACGTAGTCCTCTTTTCTCCTCAACTGCAACCAGCTTTCATTGCTGCCTGTCCTAAAACTCTAGTCCTAAAACTCTAGTCCTAAAAACTCAAGTCCTAAAACATGAGTCCCAAAGCATATTAGGTAACACACCTAGTCATCATATTAGGTAACACACCTAGTCATCATATTATGTAACACACCTAGTCATCATATTAGGTAACACACTTAGTCATCATATTAGGTAACACACCTAGTCATCATATTACGTAACACACCTAGTCATCATATTATGTAACACACCTAGTCATCATATTATGTAACACACCTAGTCATCATATTATGTAACACACCGAGTCATCATATTATGTAACACACCTAGTCATCATATTATGTAACACACCTAGTCATCATATTAGGTAACACACCTAGTCATCATATTACGTAACACACCTAGTCATCATATTATGTAACACACCTAGTCATCATATTATGTAACACACCTAGTCATCATATTAGGTAACACACCTAGTCATCATATTAGGTAACACACCTAGTCATCATATTAGGTAACACACCTAGTCATCATATTATGTAACACACCTAGTCATCATATTAGGTAACACACCTAGTCATCATATTAGGTAACACACCTAGTCATCATATTAGGTAACACACCTAGTCATATTATGTAACACACCTAGTCATCATATTAGGTAACACACCTAGTCATCATATTAGGTAACACACCTAGTCATCATATTATGTAACACACCTAGCCATCATATTATGTAACACTCCTAGTCATCATATTATGTAACACACCTAGTCATCATATTAGGTAACACACCTAGTAATCATATTAGGTAACACACCTAGTAATCATATTAGGTAACACACCTAGTCATCATATTATGTACCACACCTAGTCATCATATTATGTAACACACCTAGTCATCTTATTAGGTAACACACCTAGTCATCATATTATGTAACACACCTAGTCATCATATTATGTAACACACCTAGTCATCATATTATGTAACACACCTAGTAATCATATTAGGTAACACACCTAGTCATCATATTATGTAACACACCTCGTCATCATATTAGGTAACACACCTAGTCATCATATTAGGTAACACACCTAGTCATCATATTAGGTAACACACCTAGTAATCATATTAGGTAACACACCTAGTCATCATATTATGTAACACACCTAGTCTTCATATTATGTACCACACCTAGTCATCATATTATGTAACACACCTAGTCATCATATTAGGTAACACACCTAGTCATCATATTATGTAACACTCCTAGTCATCTTATTAGGTAACACACCTAGTAATCATATTAGGTAACACACCTAGTCATCATATTATGTAACACTCCTAGTCATCTTATTAGGTAACACACCTAGTCATCATATTATGTACCACACCTAGTCATCATATTATGTAACACTCCTAGTCATCATATTAGGTAACACACCTAGTCATCATATTAGGTAACACACCTAGTCATCATATTATGTACCATACCTAGTCATCATATTATGTAACACACCGAGTCATCATATTATGTAACACACCTAGTAATCATATTAGGTAACACACCTAGTAATCATATTAGGTAACACACCTAGTCATCATATTATGTAACACACCTAGTCATCATATTAGGTAACACACCTAGTAATCATATTATGTAACACACCTAGTAATCATATTAGGTAACACACCTAGTCATCATATTATGTAACACACCTAGTCATCATATTATGTAACACACCTAGTCATCATATTAGGTAACACACCTAGTCATCATATTAGGTAACACACCTAGTCATCATATTAGGTAACACACCACATTTGACACAAGACGTGGACGTACTAAGTAGAAATGGCGGCGCTGAAGTAAAAACTGGTTGCATCAGCTCTGAGCTGTTTCATGTTTTTCATGTCTTTTAAATGTTATTTTTGGTGGACTAGTTGTCCCGGCACTGCAACACCACACCATTTCCCCATTGTGGGAGAAATCCAGTGTCTCCCACTCGACAGTAAACATCATAACATAAAACCTCATCACAGATGTTAGACCAGATGAAGAACTGGAGCATGACTCACTTCTCCTGGCGAGTCTGCTCGGCGGTGGTTTCCATGGCGCACTCCAGCGAGCTCTGGAGGGAGTGGAGCTGATTGGTGGTCTCCTTCAGCAGGAAGCGGGTGACAAACTGCTCCAGGTGGGTGGACTCCTGGTACTCCTGCCAATCAGGGGGAGGGGAGAGGTGTCAGCGCCTGAAAGTCAGTCAGCGTCTGGAGCGCTCATGAAAGTTTGGCCACAGGTTGGTAGGCGGACATGTCTTGGCACTTCCTGTAATGTTGGCGTTCCATTTAACTATGTTTATTATAATATATAGGGCTGAGGTTGCCGAGGTAGTTAAGAAGCTGCTCGTTGGCAAGGCCCTGGGGGTGAATGAGATCCGCCCAGAGTTCCTTAAGGCTCTGGATGCTGTGGAGCTGTCTTGGTTGACAAGACTCTGCAGCATTGCGTGGACATCGGGGGCGGTGCCTCTGGGTTGGGAGACCGGGAAGAAGGGGAACCGGAGGGTGTGTTCCAACTATCATGGGATCACACTCCTCAGCCTTCCCGGTAAGGTCTATTCAGGTGTACTAGAGAGGAGGCTATGCTGGATAGTCGAACCTCGGATTCAGGAGGAACAGTGTGGTTTTTGTCCTGGTCGTGGAACTGTCGACCAGCTCAATACTCTCAGCAGGGTCTATGAGGGTGCATGGGAGTTTGCTCAACCAGTCTACATGTGCTTTGTGGACTTGGAGAAGGCATTCAACCCTCAGGAAGTCCTATGAAGAGTGCTCAGAGAGTATGGGGTATCGGACTGTCTGATTGTGGCGGTCCGCTCCCTGTATGATCAGTGTCAGAGCTTGGTCCGCATTGCCGATAGTAAGTCGAACCCGTTTCCAGGGTTGGACTCTGCCAAGGCTGCCCTTTGTCACCCATTCTATTCACAACTTTTATGGACAGAATCTCTAGGCGCAGTCAGGGCATTGAGGGGATCCGGTTTTCATGGCTGCAGGATTAGGTCTTTCCTTTTTGAAGATGATGTGGTCCTGCTGGCTTCATCTGACCAGGATCTTCAGCTCTCACTGGATCGGTTCACAGCCGAGTGTGAAGCGACTGGGATGAAAATCAGCACTGCCAAGTCTTGAGTCCATGGTTCACGCCCGGAAAAGGGTGGAGTGCCATCTTCGGGTCGGGGAGGAGATCCTGCCCCAAGTGAAGGAGTTCAAGTACCTTGCGGTCTTGTTCATGAGTGAGGGAAGAGTTGATTGTGAGATCGTCAGGCGGGTCGATGCAGCATCTGCAGTAATGCGGACCCTGCATCGGTCCGTCGTGGTGAAGAAGGAGCTGAGCTGGAAAGTAACTCTCAATTTACTGGTTGATCTACAGTACGTCCCTACGCTCACCTACGGTCATGAGCTTAGAGTTATGACCTAAAGGACAAGATCATGGGTACAAGTTTCCGCCGCCGGCACGACGACAAGCTCACCTTCTTGGTCTTGTCCATGGCTCTCAGGATGGACAGGTTGAGTTCCTCCAAGGCGGCCAGAACGTTCTTGTACTCCCCGAGGTGCCGCGAGAAATACTCTTTGTCCCCAAAGAGTCAAGAAGACGGCAGGACATGATTGACATGACGTCTTCCTGAAATACTGGCTGGCATGTAGCTTGTTAGTGCAATTATTATTATTACAACTGCTCTTCATGATGCCTAGCAGTAACACAAAGACTCAACACAAGTATCGACTTACCACACAGCTCATCAGTGTCCACGTTGCTGCAAACACACACACACACATACACACACACACACACACACACACACACACACACACACACACACACACACACACACACACACACACACACACCTCAGTAACACCCTTGTGTGGACACGGTATGTCACAACTCCTGCCAAGCGACTGTATATACCAAGCTGTGGTAAATTATCAATCAATCAATAAATCAATCAATGTTTACTTATATAGCCCTAAATCACGAGTGTCTCAAAGGGCTGCACAAGCCTCAACGACATCCTCGACTCAGATCCCACATCAGGGCAAGGAATAACTCAACCCAATGGGACAATGAGAAACCTTGGAGGGGACCGCAGATGTGGGGACTGGGGACTGGGGACTGGGGACCCCCCCCCAGGCGACCGGTGCATTGAACGTCGAGTGGATCTAGCATAATATCGTGAGAGTCCAGTCCATAGTGGATCTAACATAATAGTGTGAGAGTCCAGTCCACAGTGGATCTAACATAATATTGTGAGAGTCCAGTCCATAGTGGCTCTAACATAATAGTGAGAGTCCAGTCCATAGTGGATCTAACATAATAGTGAGAGTCCAGCCCATAGTGGATCTAACATAATAGTGCGAGTTCAGTCCATAGTGGATCTAACATAATAGTGAGAGTCCAGTCCATAGTGGATCTAACATAATAGTGAGAGTCCAGCCCATAGTGGATCTAACATAATAGTGAGAGTCCAGTCCATAGTGGATCTAACATAATAGTGAGAGTCCAGTCCATAGTGGATCTAACATAATAGTGTGAGAGTCCAGTCCATAGTGGATCTAACATAATAGTGAGAGTCCAGCCCATAGTGGATCTAACATAATAGTGAGAGTCCAGTCCATAGTGGATCTAACATAATAGTGAGAGTCCAG
Organism: Entelurus aequoreus; assembly: GCF_033978785.1. Lineage (NCBI taxonomy): Eukaryota > Metazoa > Chordata > Actinopteri > Syngnathiformes > Syngnathidae > Entelurus > Entelurus aequoreus. The sequence continues at coordinate 6,441,036 of NC_084735.1, forward strand.
TCCATAGTGGATCTAACATAATAGTGTGAGAGTACAGTCCATAGTGGCCCTAACATAATAGTGAGAGTCCAGTCCATAGTGGATCTAACATAATAGTGAGAGTCCAGCCCATAGTGGATCTAACATAATAGTGAGAGTCCAGCCCATAGTGGATCTAACATAATAGTGAGAGTCCAGTCCATAGTGGATCTAACATAATAGTGAGAGTCCAGTCCATAGTGGATCTAACATAATAGTGAGAGTCCAGTCCATAGTGGATCTAACATAATAGTGAGAGTCCAGCCCATAGTGGATCTAACATAATAGTGAGAGTCCAGTCCATAGTGGATCTAACATAATATCGTGAGAGTCCAGTCCATAGTGGATCTAACATAATAGTGAGAGTCCAGTCCATAGTGGATCTAACATAATAGTGTGAGAGTCCAGTCCATAGTGGATCTAACATAATAGTGAGAGTCCAGTCCATAGAGGATCAAACATAATAGTGAGAGCCCAGTCCATAGTGGATCTAACATAATAGTGAGAGTCCAGTCTTTAGTGGATCTAACATAATAGTGTGAGAGGCCAGTCCATAGTGGATCTAACATAATAGTGAGAGTCCAGTCCATAGTGGATCTAACATAATAGTGAGAGTCCAGTCCATAGTGGATCTAACATAATAGTGAGAGTCCAGTCCATAGTGGATCTAACATAATAGTGAGAGTCCAGTCTTTAGTGGATCTAACATAATAGTGTGAGAGTCCAGTCCATAGTGGATCTAACATAATAGTGAGAGTCCAGTCCATAGTGGATCCAATATAATAGTGACAGTCCAGTCCATAGTGGATCTAACATAATAGTGAGAGTCCAGTCTTTAGTGGGGCCAGCAGGAGACCATCCTGAGCGGAGACAGGTCAGCATCGCAGAGATGTCGCCAACCGATGCACAGACAAGCGGTCCACCCCGGGTCCCGACTTTATACCGTGTACCGTGTTCTTTTATGATTGTGAGCTAGCACGTGTTTGTATTTGGTCACAGAATCCTTTCGAGGATTATTCTACTAAGGTCAAAAGTGCACATGTCCATCACAAGCTTAGACTTAGACTTGGACTTATAAAATCTTTATTGTCCCCGAGGGGCAATTTGGTTTGCAGCAGTAGTCATTAAAAACAAGGTACAACAGTAAAAACAAGGTTCAACATTGAAACGAGGTACAACAGTAAAAAAACAAGGTACAACAGTAAAAACGAGGTACAACAGTAAAACAAGGTAGAACAGTAAAAACGAGGTACAACAGTAAAACAAGGTACAACAGTAAAAATGAGGTACAACAGTAAAACAAGGTACAACAGTAAAACAAGGTACAACAGTAAAAACGAGGTACAACAGTAAAACAAGGTACAAATACACCAAATACATACAACATACAAACCATCATGAAGGCATTGAGCTAAAAACTAAAACATTTGTAATACAATAAAAACTAATCATCACACGTGGCTTCCCACTAAAGTGACTGCGTAGCAGCTAAGCTTGTTTAAGAAGCTCATTTCTAAAGTCAACAGCTGAGGGAACAAAGGATCTTATGTATCTATGGTTTCTGGCCTTTCTATTAGTAGGGGCGTACCTGCATCCTGAGGGTAAGAGTCTAAACGGACACATTGACTTGAATAAAAACAGAAAGAGTCTGTTTAGCATTGAGTGGAAATCCGGGGAATAGGGTTTGAGGTAGATCTGGTAAATGGTAACTCTGGCCTCGAAGGGGGGGACGATCCCTAGGCTGGCTTTGTTGTAAAATTGATGGTCGTGCCACTCTCCCAAGACAGTGACTATGTAGTGGGTGATGAGCCAAGAGGAGGCCAACGAGGAATCGGGGCGGCGTGGCGAAGTTGGTAGAGTGGCCGTGCCAGCAATCGGAGGGTTGCTAGTTACTGGGGTTCAATCCCCACCTTCTACCATCCTAGTCACGTCCGTTGTGTCCTTGGGCAAGACACTTCACCCTTGCTCCTGATGGCTGCTGGTTAGCGCCTTACATGGCAGCTCCCGCCATCAGTGTGTGAATGTGTGTGTGAATGGGTGAATGTGGAAATACTGTCAAAGCGCTTTGAGTACCTTGAAGGTAGAAAAGTGCTATACAAGTACAACCCATTTATCATTTACCATTTAAACTCTGAGAAGAGAGGGTGCTGAGGGTTGACCAGAATGGCCTTTGCCTTCTGGATGACTCGGGCCTGATGGATCTGGTTCAGAATCAGAATAGTTTTATTGCCATTGTTTGAGAACGGGTTCACAAACTAGGAATTTTTCTTGGTGCAAACGTGCGACATAAAACACATATAACACATATTTGGTAATAAAAAGAGCTGTGACTGAGCTATCAGATAGACTTAGAAGGGATTCAAGGAATTCAAGGAGCTGCTGTTAGGAGTTCTTGTTCATTTGCCTGATGGCCGAGGGGAAAAAACTGTTCAGGTGGCGGGAGGTGTGGGTCTGGATGGAGCGTAGTCTCCTGCCTGAGGGGAGAGGGGAGAATAGTGTGTGTCCAGGGTGAGAAGAGTCAGCTGTGATCCGACCCACACGCCTTCTGGTCCTGGAGGAGAACAAGTCCTGGAGGGATGGGAGCTTGCAGCCAATCACCTTCTCCGCAGCACGTACGATGCGTTGCAGTCTATTCTTATCCTGGACTGTGGCGCCGGGGAACCACACTGTGATGGAGGAGGTCAGGATGGACTCTATGACGGCTGAGTAAAACTGCACCAGCATCTCGGTCGGCACCTTAAGTTTCCTCAGCTGCCGCAGGAAGTACATCCTCTGCTGGGCCTTCTTGATGAGGGAGCTGATGGTCAGCTCCCACTTGAGGTCCTGGGTGATGGTGGTGCCCAAGAAACGGAAGGAGTCCACAATGGGGACGGGGGTGGGAGAGTCAATCAGGGTGAGGGGGGATGGTGGGGCTGTGACTTTCCTGAAGTCCATGATCATCTCCACTGTTTTCTGGGCGTTCAGCTCCAGGGGGTTCAAGGTAGTGCCTATGGTCTTTTGGCACACCTTGATTATACCACTTAGTCTGTTTTTATTGGCCACACTGAGGTTACCAAACCAGGAAGTGATAGAATGAGTTAAAATAGACTCAATACAAGATGAATAGAACATCCTCATCAGTGTCCTATCAACCTAAAAGCCCCTCAGTCTCCTCAAGGAAAACAGCCTCTGATTGGCCTTCTTGCAAATACGGTCAGTGTTGGCATCAAAGGTCAATTTATTGTCTAAAATTGTGCCTAGATACTTGTATTCACGGACTATCTCAACAGCAGAGCCATTATTGAGAATGGGTGCTTTGGCAGGGGGATCACGGCGAAAGTCAATGTACATCTTCTTCGTTTTATCGCCATTAAGCTCCAGGTACGAATCATCGCACCATTTGATGAAGTTCTCCAGAACAAGGACCGTGGTCTGACCCTAGTGAGTGGTGGCTCTTGCCCCCAGAGAAACTGGAATCCTACAGGAATGCAGGTTTGGAGTTTAGAAGGAAGTGTAAAGACATTAGCAACATCTGGTAGGAAGCCCTCACAAGTAGGAGTAGAGGATAGGGGTCGACTCAAACCGATCACAGGAAATAGGCTGACTGGCCAAGCAACAAACTGGGTGTTGTCCAGACTGACCCGCCCCAAGGCTAGAACAGCAAAGAGTAACTGTCTTTGTGTAAAAGGTATTTAAGGACAGTTGTCCAAGAAGACAGCAGAAGAGTGATTAGGTCCATACTCATTCTCTTGGAAGCGGCAGGTTCCAGACTGAGGCTCGCTGAAACTAATAAAGCTTTTGGTTGGACGATTCCTCGTTGGCCTCCTCTTGGCTCATCACCCACCACATAGTCACTCTGTCTTGGGAGAGTGGCACGACCATCAAGTTTACAACAAAGCCAGTCTAGGGATCGTCCCCCCCCCTTCGAGGCCAGAGTTACCGTTTACCAGATCTACCTCCAACCCTATACCCCGGATTTCCACTCAATGCTAAATGGCCGCGCCCCCAGACTCTTCCTGTTTTTATTCAAGTCAATGTGTCCGTTTCCACCGCCCGCGGAACGTCACCGACATGCCGTTCGTAGCCTGTCTGCATTGCGGCGCTAAATATACGCAGAGCTTCTATTTGTGCCGGACGCCGGAACAAATCCGTTCAGTTTAGCTCCACTCTGCTAGCGCTGGACAGGAAGTAATGAACAAAAACTAAATAAGGTTGTATAAATAATAATAATAAATATAAATAAGGTTATTTTTGTCCAAGATGGCACCGCTGTAGTGGCTGCTGGTGGCAGGAGCTCTGTGCTCTTGTGTTCCTGATGTGTCCTTCTTGTTTTCATGTGGTTTTTTTGCCTTTTGGTTGGGGACTCTTAGGGACTGTTTGACAAGGGGTGGTACTTTCGTGACTTCTGCGGTGCTCTTTTTGTGAACTTCTGGATCTGCCTCCCGGGAGCCTTTTGGCCATGGAGACCAGCTGCTGGGTCTCTTTGTTGGGAGGACACTTGATCGTTTCCGTTGTTTAGAATTTTAGAGAGCAGAAAATGATGGTGAAGATGGTGATGGTGGTGATGGTGACACAACTCACTCTGTGTCGTGCGTGTCGATGGCGTGGAAAAGCTGCTTGAGCTCGTCCGGCGTCAGGACTCCGTCAGAGAAATAAGACTTGAACTCTTCCAGAGTCAGCTTGCCATCATCTGAGACATGAAGACAACAATTGATGTCTCTGTAGTCAAAGATTGTCACATAGATTGTCACAAAGATTGTGACAAAGAATTTCACAAAGATTGTCACAAAGATTTCTTACAAAAATTGTTACGATTGTTGCCAAGATTGTTACAAAAATTGTCAGATACTTACGAAGATTTCCACACAAATAGTTATAGACTGTGACAAAGATTGTTAAAGACTGTGACAAAGATTGTTATAGACTGTGACAAAGATTGTTAAAGACTGTGACAAAGATTGTTAAAGACTGTGACAGATTGTTAAAGACTGTGACAAAGACTGTGACAAAGACTGTGACAAAAATTGTGACAAAGATAGTCTCAAAGATAGTCTCAAAGATAGTCTCAAAGATTTTCACAAAGATTTTCACAAAGATTGTGACAAAGATTGTCACAAAGATTGTGACAAAGAATGTTACAAAGATTGTCACAAAGATAGTTACAAATATTTTTTACAAAAATTGTTACGATTGTTGCAAAGATTGTTACCAAGATTGTTACAAAATTGTCAGATACTTACGAAGATTTCCACACAAATAGTTATAGACTGTGACAAAGATTGTTATAGACTGTGACAAAGATTGTTATAGACTGTGACAAAGATTGTTATAGACTGTGACAAAGATTGTTATAGACTGTGACAAAGATTGTTATAGACTGTGACAAAGATTGTTATAGACTGTGACAAAGATTGTTATAGACTGTGACAAAGATTGTTATAGACTGTGACAAAGATTGTTATAGACTGTGACAAAGATTGTTATAGACTGTGACAAAGATTGTTAAAGACTGTGACAAAGATTGTTATAGACTGTGACAAAGATTGTTATAGACTGTGACAAAGATTGTTATAGACTGTGACAAAGATTGTTATAGACTGTGACAAAGATTGTTATAGACTGTGACAAAGATTGTTAAAGACTGTGACAAAGATTGTTAAAGACTGTGACAAAGATTGTTAAAGACTGTGACAGATTGTTAAAGACTGTGACAAAGACTGTGACAAAGATTGTTAAAGACTGTGACAAAGACTGTGACAAAGATTGTGACAAAGATAGTCTCAAAGATAGTCTCAAAGATAGTCTCAAAGACTGTTACAAAGATTTTCACAAAGATTGTGACAAAGATTGTCACAAAGATTGTGACAAAGAATGTTACAAAGATTGTCACAAAGATAGTTACAAATATTTTTTACAAAAATTGTTACGATTGTTGCAAAGATTGTTACCAAGATTGTTACAAAAATTGTCAGATACTTACGAAGATTTCCACACAAATAGTTAAAGACTGTGACAAAGATTGTTATAGACTGTGACAAAGATTGTTATAGACTGTGACAAAGATTGTTATAGACTGTGACAAAGATTGTTATAGACTGTGACAAAGATTGTTATAGACTGTGACAAAGATTGTTATAGACTGTGACAAAGATTGTTAACGACTGTGACAAAGACTGTGACAAAGATTGTTAGATTGTGACAGATTGTTAAAGACTGTGACAAAGACTGTGACAAAGATTGTTAAAGACTGTGACAAAGATTGTTATAGACTGTGACAAAGATTGTTATAGACTGTGACAAAGATTGTTATAGACTGTGACAAAGATTGTTAACGACTGTGACAAAGACTGTGACAAAGATTGTTAGATTGTGACAGATTGTTAAAGACTGTGACAAAGACTGTGACAAAGATTGTTAAAGACTGTGACAAAGACTGTGACAAAGACTGTGACAAAGACTGTGACAAAGATTGTGACAAAGATAGTCTCAAAGATAGTCTCAAAGACTGTTACAAAGATTTTCACAAAGATTGTGACAAAGATTGTCACAAAGATTGTGACAAAGAATGTTACAAAGATTGTCACAAAGATAGTTACAAATATTTTTTACAAAAATTGTTACGATTGTTGCAAAGATTGTTACCAAGATTGTTACCAAGATTGTTACCAAGATTGTTGCAAAGATTGTTACTGAAATTGACACAAAGATTGTTACAAAAATGGTCAGATACTTACAAAGATTTCCACACAAATAGTTACAGATTGTCACAAAGATAGTTTGGAAGATTGTTACTAAGATTGTTAAAGACAGTTACAAAGATAGTTACAAAGATTGTTTCAAATATTGTGACAAAGATTGTGACAAAGATCGTGACAAAGATTGTCACATAGACTGTCACAAAGATTGTTACAAGATAGTTGCAAAGATTTTCACAAAGATTGTGGCAAAGAATGTTTCAAAGATTGTCACAAAGATAGTTACAAATATTTTTTACAAAAGTTGTTACGATTGTTGCCAAGATTGTTACAGAAATTAACACAAAGATTGTTACAAAAATTGTCAGATGCTTACAAAGATTTCCACACAAATTGTTACAGATGATCACAAAGATAGTTTGGAAGATTGTGACAAAGATTGTTAAAGACAGTTACAAAGATAGTTACAAAGATTGTTTCAAATATTGTAACCAAGATTGTTTCAAATATTGTAACCAAGATTGTGACAAAGATTGTTAAAGACAGTTACAAAGATTGTTTCAAATATTGTGACAAAGATTGTCACATAGACTGTCACAAAGATTGTTACAAGATAGTTACAAAGATTTTCACAAAGATTTTCACAAAGATTGGCACAAAGATTGTGACAAAGAATGTCACAAAGATTGTCACAAAGATTTTTTACAAAAATTGTTACGATTGTTGCCAAGATTGTTACAAAAATTGTCAGATACTTACGAAGATTTCCACACAAATAGTTATAGACTGTGACAAAGATTGTTAAAGACTGTGACAAAGATTGTTAAAGACTGTGACAAAGATTCTCAAAGACTGTGACAAAGATTGTTAAAGACTGTGACAAAGATTCTCAAAGACAGTCTCAAAGACTGTTACAAAGATTTTCACAAAGATTGTCACAAAGATTGTGACATAGATTGTGACAAAGAATGTTACAAAGATTGTCACAAAGATAGTTACAAATATTTTTTACAAAAATTGTTACGATTGTTGCAAAGATTGTTACCAAGATTGTTGCCAAGATTGTTACTGAAATTGACACAAAGATTGTTACAAAAATTGTCAGATACTTACAAAGATTTCCACACAAATAGTTACAGATTGTCACAAAGATAGTTTGGAAGATTGTTACTAAGATTGTTAAAGACAGTTACAAAGATAGTTACAAAGATTGTTTCAAATATTGTAACCAAGATTGTGACAAAGATTGTCACAAAGATTGTCACAAAGATTTTTTTTACAAAAATTGTTACGATTGTTGCCAAGATTGTTACAAAAATTGTCAGATACTTACGAAGATTTCCACACAAATAGTTATAGACTGTGACAAAGATTGTTAAAGACTGTGACAAAGATTGTTAAAGACTGTGACAGAGATTCTCAAAGACAGTCTCAAAGACTGTTACAAAGGTTTTCACAAAGATTGTGACAAAGATTGTCACAAAGATTGTCACAAAGATTGTGACAAAGATTGTGACAAAGAATGTTTCAAAGATTGTCACAAAGATAGTTACAAATATTTTTTACAAAAATTGTTACGATTGTTGCCAAGATTGTTACTGAAATTGACACAAAGATTGTTACAAAAATGGTCAAATACTTACAAAGATTTCCACACAAATAGTTACAGATTGTCACAAAGATAGTTTGGAAGATTGTTACTAAGATTGTTAAAGACAGTTACAAAGATAGTTACAAAGATTGTTTCAAATATTGTAACCAAGATTGTGACAAAGATTGTGACAAAGATTGTCACAAAGATTTTTTACAAAAATTGTTACGATTGTTGCCAAGATTGTTACAAAAATTGTCAGATACTTACGAAGATTTCCACACAAATAGTTATAGACTGTGACAAAGATTGTTAAAGACTGTGACAAAGATTCTCAAAGACAGTCTCAAAGACAGTCTCAAAGACTGTTACAAAGATTTTCACAAAGATTGTGACAAAGATTGTCACAAAGATTGTGACATAGATTGTGACAAAGAATGTTACAAAGATTGTCACAAAGATAGTTACAAATATTTTTTACAAAAATTGTTACGATTGTTGCAAAGATTGTTGCCAAGATTGTTACCAAGATTGTTGCAAAGATTGTTACCAAGATTGTTGCCAAGATTGTTACAGAAATTAACACAAAGATTGTTACAAAAATTGTCAGATGCTTACAAAGATTTCCACACAAATTGTTACAGATTATCACAAAGATAGTTTGGAAGATTGTGACAAAGTTTGTTAAAGACAGTTACAAAGATAGTTACAAAGATTGTTTCAAATATTGTAACCAAGATTGTGACAAAGATTGTGACAAAGATTGTTAAAGACAGTTACAAAGATTGTTTCAAATATTGTGACAAAGATTGTCACATAGACTGTCACAAAGATTGTTACAAGATAGTTACAAAGATTTTCACAAAGATTTTCAAAAAGATTGGCACAAAGATTGTGACAAAGAATGTCACGAAGAATGTCACAAAGATTGTCACAAAGATTTTTTACAAAAATTGTTACGATTGTTGCCAAGATTGTTACAAAAATTGTCAGATACTTACGAAGATTTCCACACAAATAGTTATAGACTGTGACAAAGATTGTTAAAGACTGTGACAAAGATTCTCAAAGACAGTCTCAAAGACTGTGACAAAGATTCTCAAAGACAGTCTCAAAGACTGTTACAAAGATTTTCACAAAGATTGTGACAAAGATTGTCACAAAGATTGTGACATAGATTGTGACAAAGAATGTTACAAAGATTGTCACAAAGATAGTTACAAATATTTTTTACAAAAATTGTTACGATTGTTGCAAAGATTGTTGCCAAGATTGTTACCAAGATTGTTGCAAAGATTGTTACCAAGATTGTTGCCAAGATTGTTACAGAGATTAACACAAAGATTGTTACAAAAATTGTCAGATACTTACAAAGATTTCCACACAAATAGTTACAGATTGTCACAAAGATAGTTTGGAAGATTGTTACTAAGATTGTTAAAGACAGTCACAAAGATAGTTACAAAGATTGTTTCAAATATTGTAACCAAGATTGTGACAAAGATTGTGACAAAGATTGTCACATAGACTGTCACAAAGATTGTTACAAGATAGTTACAAAGATTTTCACAAAGATTGTTACAAAGATTGACAAAGATTGTCACAAAGATTGTCACAAAGATTGTGACATAGATTGTCACAAAGAATGTTACAAAGATTGTCACAAAGATAGTTACAAATATTTTTTACAAAAACGGTCACACAAATTGTTACGATTGTTGCAAAGATTGTTACCAAGATTGTTGCAAAGATTGTTACCAAGATTGTTGCCAAGATTGTTGCCAAGATTGTTACAGAGAATAACACATAGATTGTTACAAAAATTGTCAGATATTTACAAAGATTTCCACACAAATTGTTACAGATTGTCACAAAGATAGTTTGGAAGATTGTTACTAAGATTGTTACAAATATTGTTAAAGACAGTTACAAACGTAGTTACAAAGATTGTTTCAAATATTGTAACCAAGATTGTTACAAAGATTGTGACAAAGATTGTGACAAAGATTGTCACATAGACTGTCACAAAGATTGTCACATAGACTATCACAAAGATTGTCACATAGACTGTCACAAAGATTGTTACAAGATAGTTAGAAAGATTTTCACGAAGATTGTTACAAAGATTGACAAAGATTGTGACAAAGAGTGTTACAAAGATTGACAAAGATTGACAAAGATTGTCACAAAGATAGTTACAAATATTTTACAAAAACTGTCACAAAAATTGTTGCAAAGATTGGTACCAAGATTGTTACAGAGATTATCACAAAGGTTGTTACGGTTGTTACAAAAATTGTCAGATAGGTACAAAGATTTTCACAAAGAATGCTACAAAAATGGTTTCAAAGACTGTTACAAAGATAGTTGCAAAGAGTGTTACAAAAATGTTACAAAGACTGTCACAAAAATTGCTACAAAGATTGTTACAAAAACTGTCAGATATTCACAAAGATTGAAGAATGTTACAAAAATTGTTAGATTGTCACAAAGATAGTTTCGAAGATTGTTACAAAGATGTTACAAATATTGTTACTAAGATTTTTAAAAACAGTTACAAAGATAATTACAAATAGTGTTACAAATATTGTTACAAAGATTGTTAAAGACAGTTACAAAGATTGTTACCAAGATTGTTACAAAGATCGTCACGAAGATTGTCACAAAGATTGTTTGTCACAAAGATTGTGACATAGATTGTGACAAAGAATGTTACAAAGATTGTCACAAAGATAGTTACAAATATTTTTACAAAAACTGTCACAAAAATTGTTACGATTGTTGCAAAGATTGTTGCAAAGATTGTTACCAAGATTGTTGCCAAGATTGTTGCCAAGATTCTTACAGAGATTAACACATAGATTGTTACAAAAATTGTCAGATATTTACAAAGATTTCCACACAAATTGTTACAGATTGTCACAAAGATAGTTTGGAAGATTGTTACTAAGATTGTTACAAATATTGTTAAAGACAGTTACAAAGATTGTTTCAAATATTGTAACCAAGATTGTGACAAAGATTGTCACATAGACTGTCATAAAGATTGTCACATAGACTGTTACATGATAGTTACAAAGATTTTCACGAAGATTGTTACAAAGATTGACAAAGCTTGTGACAAAGAGTGTTACAAAGATTGACAAAGATTGTCACAAAGAAAGTTACAAATATTTTACAAAAACTGTCACAAAGTTTGTTGCAAAGATTGGTACCAAGATTGTTACAGAGATTATCACAACGGTTGTTACGGTTGTTACAAAAATGGTCAGATAGTTACAAAGATTTTCACAAAGAATGCTACACAAATGGTTTCAAAGATTGTTTCAAAGACCGTTACAAAGACAGTTACAAAGAGTGTCACAAAAATGTTACAAAGATTGTCATAAAGATTGTTACAAAGATAGTTACACAGATTGTTACAAAGATTGTCACAAAGAGAATTACAAATATTTTTACAAAACTGTCACAAACATTGTTACAAAGATTGTTGCATAGATTGTTGCAAAGATTGTTACCAAGACTGTCAGATAGTCACAAAGATTGAAGATTGTTACAAAAATTGTTAAAGATTGTCACAAAGATAGTTCTGAAGATTGTTACAAATATGTTACAAATATTGTTACTAAGATTTTTAAAGACAGTTACAAAGATAGTTACAAATATTGTTTCAAAAATTGTTGCAAAAATTGTTACAAAAATTGTTACAAAAATTGCTACAAAAATTGTTACAAAAATACAAAGATTGTTAAAGACAGTTACAAAGATAGTTACTAAGATTGTTTCAAAGATTGTTACCAACATTGTTACAAAGATTGTCACAAAGATTGTTACAAAAATTGTCACAAACTGTCACAAAAATTGTTACGATTGTTGCAAAGATTGTTTCCAAGATTGTTACAGAAATTAACACAAAGATTGTTACGATTGTTACAAAAATTGTCAGATAGTTACAAAGATTTCCACACAAATTGTTAAATATTGTCACAAATATAGTTTTGAAGATTGTTACTAAGATTGTTACAAAGATTGTTAAAGACAGTTACAAAGATAGTTACAAAGATTGTTTCAAATATTGCAACCAGGATTGTTACAAAGATTGTCACTTAGACTGTCACAAAGATGTTACAAGATAGTTACAAAGATTTTCATGAAGATTGTTACAAAGATTGTTACAAAGATTGACAAAGCTTGACAAAGATTGTCAAAAAAGATTGTGCAGAGTGTTACAAAAATTGACAAAGATTGTCACAAATATTGTTACAAAGATTGTTACAAGGAGTATCAACAAGAATGTTACAAAAATAGTTTCAAAGATTGTTTTAAAGACTGTTAAAAAGATAGTTACACAGATTTTCACAAAAATTGTTACAAAAATTGTTAAAAAATTGTTAAAGACTGTTACAACGATAGTAACTAAGATTGTCACATAAACTGTCATGAAAAATTGTTACAAGATAGTTACAAAGATTTTCACGAAGATTGTTACAAAGATTGTCACAAAGATAGTTACAAATATTTTTACAAAGACCGTCACAAAAATTGTTACGATTGTTGCAAAGATTGTTACCAAGATTGTTAGAGATTATCACAAAGATAGTTAAAAAATGGTCAGTTACAAAGATTTTCATAAAATTGTTAAAGATTGTTACAAAGATAGTTTGGAAGCTTGTTACAAAGGTAGTTACGATTGTTTCAAAGATTGATACAAAGATTGTGACAAAAGCTGTCACATAGACTGTCACAAAGATTGTTACAAGATAGTTACAAAGATTTTCACGAAGATTGTTTCAAAGATTGTCAAAAAAGATTGTGACAAAGATTATGACAAAGAGTGTTACAAAGATTGTCATAAAGATAGTTACAAATATTTTACAAAAACTATCACAACAACTGTTACAAAGATTGGTACCAAGATTGTTACAGAGATTATCACAAAGATTGTAATGATTGTTACAAAAATTGTCAGATAGTTACAAATATTTTTCACAAAGAACGTTACGAAGATTGTTTCAAAAACTTACAAAGATCGTTACACAGATTTTCACAAAGATTGTTACAAAAATAGTTACAAAGATTTTCACAAAGAATGTTACAAAAATTGTTTCAAAGATTGTTTTAAAGATCGTTCCAAAGATCGTTCCAAAAATTGTTACAAAGATTGTTACCAAGACTGTTACAAAAGTTGCTACACAGATTTTAACAAAGATGGTTACAGAGACTGTTACAAAGATTGTTACAAAGACCGTTACAAAGACTCTTACAAAGACCGTTACAAAGACTGTTACAAAGATTGTTACAACGACTGTTGCAAAGATTGTTACAAAGACCGCTACAAAGACTGTTACAAAGACCGTTACAAAGACCGTTACAAAGACCGTTACAAAGACCGTTACAAAGACTGTTACAAAGATTGTTACAACGACTGTTGCAAAGATTGTTACAAAGACCGTTACAAAGACTGTTACAAAGACCGTTACAAAGACTGTTACAAAGATCGTTACAAAGACCGTTACAAAGACTGTTACAAAGACCGTTACAAAGACTGTTACAAAGACTGTTACAAAGACCGTTACAAAGACTGTTACAAAGATCGTTACAAGACTGTTAAAAAGACCGTTACAAAGACCGTTACAAAGACGTTACAAAGACCGTTACAAAGACCGTTACAAAGACCGTTACAAAGATTGTTACATGCACAATCCATCCCATCAAAGTGTTCCTGGTGCTTAATGGAAGACGTAACAAGTGATGAATCAAATAGAAAGTGTAATATTTTGTGAGAATATTTCCTTATGGGTGTGGTCACTTCTCCGTCTCCATGGAAACCACATCACCAATTGATCTCATATTTACCGTTTTTATCTGCTCGCCGTACAATCTGTGAGGGGGAAAGACACAATGTTACAAAAGGCTTTTAAAGTGTGTGTGTGTGTGTGTGTGTGTGTGTGTGTGTGTGTGTGTGTGTGTGTGTGTGTGTGTGTGTGTGTGTGTGTGTGTGTGTGTGTGTGTGTGTGTGTGTGTGTGTGTGTGTGTGTGTGTGTGTGAGAGAGAGAGAGACTGAATCATGGATGAGGTCTCACATTGGAGACAACAGGTGGTCTTTGAAGGGTCTGATGAAAGCGACATGTTAGCATGCTAAAGCTAGCTTGTTACTCCTGATGACTTCAAAGTCCCAAAGTGCAGATTTTATTTTCATCAGTCCTAGAATAAATAAAAGGACCACACTGAAAATAATTAAATAGTTGTCATAGCATAGCATACTATAGGATAGCGTAGCATAGTATAACATAGCATAATATAGCATAGCATAGCATAGCATAGTATAACAAGATTGTTACAAAGATTTTTTTACAATGATTGTTACCATGATTGTTACAAAGATTGTTACCATGATTGTTACAAAGATTGTTACCATGATTGTTACAAATATAGTTACATGGTTGTTACAGTGATTGTAACAAATATTGTTACCAAGATTGTTACCAATATTGTTACAAAGCCTGTCCCCAAGCTTGCTACAATGATTGTTACAAATATTGTAAAACATTATTTTATTTTATTTTATTTTTTTTAACAGATATTGGTACTAAGAGTGTTACAAAGATTTTTTACAATGATTGTTACAAAGTTTTTTACCATGATTGTTACAAAGATTGTTACCATGATTGTTACAAAGATTGTTACCATGATTGTTACAAAGATAGTTACATGGTTGTTACAGTGATTGTAACAAATATTGTTACCAATATTGTTACAAAGCCTGTTACCAAGCTTGCTACAATGATTGTTACAAATATTGTAAAACATTTTTTTTTTTTTTTTTTTTTTTTTTTACAGATATTGGTACTAAGAGTGTTACAAAGATTTTTACAATGATTGTTACAAAGTTTGTTACGAAGATTACAATTTTTTTTATTTTTTTTTACAAAGATCGGTACCAGGATTGTTACAGATATTTATTTTTTACAAAGCTTGGTACAAATATTGTGACAAATATTGTAACTAACATTGTTACCAGGATTCTTACAAAGATAGTTACAAGGATTGGTACCAAGATTGTTAAGATTGTTATGAAGTTTTTTATTGATTTTTTAATTATTGATTTTTTTTAACAAAAATTGGTAACAAGTAATACTACTACTACTTCTAATAATAATCATAATAATAATAATACTACTACTAATAATAATACTAATAATAATAATCATAATAATAATACTAGTAATAATAATAATAATAATAATAATAATACCACTAATAATAATAATAATCATAATGCTACCACTACTACTGCTAATAATAATCATACTCGTAATAATAATAATAATAATAATAATAATAATAATAATATACATATTGTTGTATTATTACTGTCAATATTAATATTTGTCTAACCACATTGAGGCTCAGCAAAGACATCACACACACACACACACACACACACACACACACACACACACACACACACACACACACACACACACACACACACACATCTATGAATGTGAATAATAATACTTACATCTATGAACATGAATATGAATATTTACATCTATGAAGATGAATATTAATACTTACATCTATGAATATGAACATGAATATGAATACTTACATCTATGAAGATGAATATTAATACTTACATCTATGAATATGAATATTTACATCTATGAATATGAATACTTACATCTATGAAGATGGATATTAATACTTACATCTATGAATATGAATATGAATACTTACATCTATGAATATGAATATGAATACTTACATCTATGAATATGAATATTTACATCTATGAATATGAATACTTACATCTATGAAGATGAATATGAATACTTACATCTATGAATATGAATATGAATACTTACATCTATGAATATGAATACTTACATCTATGAAGATGAATATTAATACTTACATCTATGAAGATGAATACTTACATCTATGAAGATGAATACTTACATCTATGAAGATGAATATGAATACTTACATCTATGAATATGAATATGAATATTTACATCTATGAATATGAATACTTACATCTATAAATATAAATATGAATACTCACATCTATGAAGATGGACATGAATACTTACATATATGAATATAAATATGAATACTTACATCTATAAATATAAAAATAAATACTTACATCTATGAAGATGGACATGAATACTTACATATATGAGTATAAATATTAATACTTACATATGTAAATATAAATATGAATACTTACATCTATAAATATAAATATGATTACTTACATCTATGAAGATGGACATGAATACTTACATCTATGAAGATGGACATGAATACTTACATCTATGAATATAAACATGAATACTCACATCTATGAAGATGGACATGAATACTTACATCTATAAATATAAATATGAATACTTACATCTATAAATATGAATATGATTACTTACATCTATAAATATAAATATGAATACTTACATCTATAAATATAAATATGAATACTCACATCTATGAAGATGAATATGAATACTTACATCTATAAATATAAATATGAATACTCACATCTATGAAGATGGACATGAATACTTACATCTATGAATATAAATATGAATACTTACATCTATGAAGATGGACATTCCCTTCTTCAGGTCGGACTGGACATCTGCCGGTGATCGATCCATCATCGAACAGTTCCGGTTTCACTTTGTCACTCTGAAGAATGTTGTGACGGCGCGTGAGTTCCGACGTGAACTGGACGCTGTTGACGCGCACGAGGAGCAGACACGCCGCGCCAGCGTCAAGCCGCGAGAAGCACGTCACACCACTTCCGTGTTCAACCGGACGGAGGCCGGAGGCGTTTGAATGCTTTTGTTTTGAAAGAACCACATCCGGGTAGTTCTCGCAAGCTTGACTGTGCCGCGGCGGTGGAATCGCAGTTTATGATTGTCATTTCTAGTACCAATTTAGGGATATAATTGTTTAACATATGTACTTTATTTGAATAAGATGATGCATACGATTAAACATTCTATAACAACGACGATTACACAAGTTTGATTTACCCATTAAAAAAAAAAAAAAAGATTACAATACCACTATGATGTTTATTAACTGGGGAACACCACCACTTAGTGGACAAGTTACATAACTACAGCAGGACTGAATTGATGACAATAATAAAGTTCAACATTATTTATTAAAATTAATCATTAAATATGTCCAACACATTCATAACTTTAAACATTAAATACAAACAAAAATGTAATAAAGTTAAACCTTGAATACATTTGATAAAGTTAAACACAAATGATCAAGTAACAAACTCAACTCAAAACAAACTAGTACTAGTATTTAACATGTACTATTACTAGTACTCAAAACTAACTAGTACTAGTATTTACAATAAACAATTACTAGTACTCAATACAAACTAGTTCTACTATTTAAAATGTAACATAACTATAACCATAACATAACCATAACCATAATATAGCCATAATCATAATATAACCATAACCATAACATAACCACAACCATAACATAACCATAAAATAACCACAACCACAACATAACCATAATTTAACCATAAACATAACAGCCATAACATAGCCATAACCATAACATAACCACAACCACAACATAACCATAATTTAACCATAAACATAACATAGCCATAACCATAACCATAACATAACCACAACCACAACATAACCATAATTTAACCATAAACATAACATAACCATAATATAGCCATAACTATAATATAACCATAACCATAACATAACCATAATATAGCCATAACTATAATATAACCATAACATAACCACAACCATAACATAACCAGAGCCATAACCATAACCATAAACATAACATAACCATAATTTAACCATAAACATAACATAACCATAACCATAATATAGCCATAACTATAATATAACCATAACCACAACATAACCATAATTTAACCATAAACATAACATAGCCATAACATAACCATAACCATAACCATAACCATAACAACCACAACCACAACATAACCATAATTTAACCATAAACATAACATAACCATAATATAGCCATAACTATAATATAACCATAACCATAACATAACCATAACATAACATAACCATAATATAGCCATAACTATAATATAACCATAACCATGACATAACCACAACCATAACATAACATAACCAGAGCCATAACCATAACCATAAACATAACATAACCATAATTTAACCATAAACATAACATAACCATAACCATAATATAGCCATAACTATAATATAACCATAACCACAACATAAACATAACATAACCATAACCATAATATAGCCATAACTATAATATAACCATAACCATAACATAACCACAACCATAACATAACCATAACATAGCCATAGCCATAACCATAACATAACCATAACCATAATTTAACCATAAACATAACATAACCATAGCCATGATATAGCCATACCTATAATATAACCATAACATAACAATAACATAATCACAATATAGCCATAACTATAATATAACCATAACATAACCATAACATAACAATAACCATAACATAACATAACATAACATAACATAACATAACATAACCATAATATAGCCATAACTATAACATAACATAACATAACAGAAATAACTATATTATAACCACAACATAACCATAATATAACCATAACTATAATATAACCACAATATAACCATAACCACGAAGGTTGGGTGACAGGTGAGCGTGACGTCATCAGCGCTCAGGTGGCAGCGAGGTGATGACGTCAGTTACCGCGAGCCAAAAACAAATCAAACGTCATTGCTGCGCAAGTCTCGCGAGAGCCAAGCTGTGCGCCGTGATTGGCCGCGAAGCTGAGATTGCGGGAGTCACGTGACGTGTAGGCAGTCGCGCAGTGTGGAACACAAACAACTGTGACGCGGAAAAGAATCTAAACTCCATTTTCTCGCCCCACTTCCACGCTCCTCCTGTCGAACCGCTCGAGACTTGACTGCGCTCGCGCCGGACTTTTAGCCGCGGCGCTGGACTTTAGCCCCGCGGCTAACAGCTAGCCAGCTAGCAGCAGCGTGAGACGCGTGAGTCGTGGGACGGAGGTGAGACAGGTGAGCCGTGGGACGGAGGTGTGACAGGTGAGTCGAGCAGGTGTGTCACGTGCTCTCTCTCTCTCTCTCCCCTCCTCAGGCGGAGCCATGGCGGCCGTGGACGCGAGCGTCTCCCCCACGAGACGCGACCTGACAAGCTTCACGTGGGAGCGGCGTGTTTCGCGGCGCGTGTACCCGAGATAAGCTCGCCACGTCGGACATTTCCACGGCCCATGCGTGACACGTCTGAAGTTTCACGCGCCGGGGAGCGTGTCTGGACGTGAAAGCCGCCGGTGACGTCACAGCCCCACCCCACGCCCCGCTGCTTCCCACCCGAGGGTGCCCCCACATGTCGCTGGTGGGGTCCACGCAGATGCTGGCCAAGCTGGCCAAGCACGCCGCGGGTAAAGCGCGGGTCCAGCTGAGCCGCTGGCTGCGGAGGGGCGGCGACGAGGGCGCCTTCGAGGAGCGGGGGGCGGCAGGGCGGTGCGACGGCGACCCGGAGGTGGCGGGGGAAGCCGGCGGCGCCGACCCCAGGCACCCCTGCTGCATCGTCAAGGGCACCCTGCTGGCGTGCATCCTCGCCGCCGTGTGCTTCTCCTCGGTGGCGCTGGTCCGCCAGCACCTCAAGGACCTCCTGCTGTGGGTGGAGGGCCTGGACGGCCTGGTGGGCGCCCTGCTGTTCGTGGTGGGCTTCATCCTGGTCTCCTTCCCCTGCGGCTGGGGCTACATCCTGCTCAACGTGGCCGCCGGCTACCTCTACGGCTTGGTGCTGGGCATGGGCCTGGTCATGGTGGGGGTCCTCATCGGGACCTTCGTGGCCCACCTGGCCTGCAAGCGGCTGCTGACCGACTGGGTGGTCAACAAGGTGGGGAACAGCGAGCAGCTCAGCGCCATCATCCGAGTGGTGGAAGGAGGGAGCGGACTCAAAGTCGTGGCCTTAGCGAGACTCACCCCCATTCCCTTTGGACTCCAAAATGCAGTTTTCTCTGTAAGTACTCCAACAGTTTTACTGGTCATTCCGGGAAATCGGGGAATTATCGGACCCGGGATACATGCTGGCTTAAATGTCCAGGGCGAGTGGAGTGTGTGGATGTTGGGACGCTTCCAATCGGATGAGAAATGTGGACCATGCAGTCCATTGTATATTTCCCATTTATTGTCAACAGGGAGAAAATTACCGGAAATTCCTGTAAAACCGGGAATTTTGGAAGAATAGTGTGGGTTAAAGGTTGGCAGGTTGGAGTCGGGTAAAAAATGACACAACATTTTATTATCTATTAATACGTTAATTCAGTTTATATGGGAATTTCCTGTTTCCGGGTAGAAAATTACTGGAAATTCCTGGAAAACCGGGTAAATGCAACGTGTTTTGCGTTCGACATATGTGAGGAACAGTGTGGGTTGACGTTTGTAAGGTCGGAATTGGGTAAAAATGGCACTAAATTTGGGGTATTTTATAATTTCAATGGGAATTTCCTGGAATTTTGGAAAAACCGGGAATTTTTCTAAATATCGATAATAGCACAATTGTCCTAGATGATATGAATGGGTTGGTGTTGGAATTTTCCAAAATGGTCGGCAAATGTTGACGTAGTGACAGTTTGAAGTTAAATGGGTATTTTGGAAGTCCTGGAATTTCGGGCTAACCGGGAATTTTTACGAAAAAATGTCCCAATTAAGAAGAATGTTTCAAAGGTGGAATAGTAAAAAACGGTTGAAAAATGTGGATTGTTAAAACTTTCCAGGAAGAGGTGAAAATAGGGCTTTGAAAAACCGGGATTTCCTGGAATTTTTTTTTGGTACTTGAAAAATGAGGTGAGTGGAGTGTGTGGATGTTGGGACGCTTCCAATCGGAGGAGAAATGTGGACCATGCAGTCCATTGTAAATTTCCCATTTATTGTCAACAGGGAGAAAATTACCGGAAATTCTTGGAGAACCAGGAATTTTGGAAGAGTAGTGTGGGTTAAAGGTTGGCAGGTCGGAGTCGGGTAAAAAAATGACACATTTTATTATCTATGAATACGTTAATTCAGTTTGAATGGGAATTTCCTGTTTCCGGGTAGAAAATTACTGGAAATTCCTGGAAAACCGGGTAAATACAACGTGTTTTGCGTTCGACATATGTGAAGAACAGTTTGGGTTGACGGTTGGAAGGTCGGAATTGGATAAAAATGGCACTAAATTTGGGGTATTTTATAATTTTGAATACGTCAATTCATTTGAATGGGAATTTCCTGGAATTTGGGGAAAACCGGGAATTTTTGAAAATATCGATAAAAGCACAATTGTCCTAGATGATATGAATGGGTTGGTGTTGGAATTTTCCAAAACGGTCGGCAAATGTTGACATAGTGACAGTTTGAATTTAAATGGGTATTTTGGAAGTCCTGGAATTTCGGGCTAACCGGGAATTTTTACGAAAAAATGTCCCAATTAAGAAGAATGTTTCAAAGGTGGAATAGTAAAAAACGGTTGAAAAATGTGGATTGTTAAAACTTTCCAGGAAGAGGTGAAAATAGGGCTTTGAAAAACCGGGATTTCCTGGAATTTTTTTTTGGTACTTGAAAAATGAGGTGAGTGGAGTGTGTGGATGTTGGGACGCTTCCAATCGGATGAGAAATGTGGACCATGCAGTCCATTGTATAATTCCCATTTATTGTCAACAGGGAGAAAATTACCGGAAATTCCTGGAGAACCAGGAATTTTGGAAGAGTAGTGTGGGTTAAAGGTTGGCAGGTCGGAGTCGGGTAAAAAAATGACACATTTTATTATCTATGAATACGTTAATTCAGTTTGAATGGGAATTTCCTGTTTCCGGGTAAAAAATTACTGGAAATTCCTGGAAAACCGGGTAAATACAACGTGTTTTGCGTTCGACATATGTGAAGAACAGTGTGGGTTGACGGTTGGAAGGTCGGAATTGGGTAAAAATGGCACTAAATTTGGGGTATTTTATAATTATTAATACATCAATTCATTTCAATGGGAATTTCCTGGAATTTTGGGAAAACCGGGAATTTTTCAAAATATCGAGAAAAGCACAATTGTCCTAGATGATATGAATGGGTTGGTGTTGGAATTTTCCAAAACGGTCGGCAAATGTTGACATAGTAACAGTTTGAATTTAAATGGGTATTTTGGAAGTCCTGGAATTTCGGGCTAACCGGGAATTTTGACGAAAAAATGTCCCAATTAAGAAGAATGTTTCAAAGGTGGAATAGTAAAAAACGGTTGAAAAATGTGGATTGTTAAAACTTTCCAGGAAGAGGTGAAAATAGGGCTTTGAAAAACCGGGATTTCCTGGAATTTTTTTTTGGTACTTGAAAAATGAGGTGAGTGGAGTGTGTGGATGTTGGGACGCTTCCAATCGGAGGAGAAATGTGGACCATGCAGTCCATTGTAAATTTCCCATTTATTGTCAACAGGGAGAAAATTACCGGAAATTCCTGGAGAACCAGGAATTTTGGAAGAGTAGTGTGGGTTAAAGGTTGGCAGGTCGGAGTCGGGTAAAAAAATGACACATTTTATTATCTATGAATACGTTAATTCAGTTTGAATGGGAATTTCCTGTTTCCGGGTAGAAAATTACTGGAAATTCCTGGAAAACCAGGTAAATACAACGTGTTTTGCGTTCGACATATGTGAAGAACAGTTTGGGTTGACGGTTGGAAGGTCGGAATTGGGTAAAAATGGCACTAAATTTGGGATATTTTATAATTATTAATACGTCAATTCATTTGAATGGGAATTTCCTGGAATTTTGGGAAAACCGGGAATTTTTCAAAATATCGATAAAAGCACAATTGTCCTAGATGATATGAATGGGTTGCTGTTGGAATTTTCCAAAACGGTCGGCAAATGTTGACATAGTGACAGTTTGAAGTTAAATGGGTATTTTGGAAGTCCTGGAATTTCGGGATAACCGGGAATTTTTACGAAAAAATGTCCCAATTAAGAAGAATGTTTCAAAGGTGGAATAGTAAAAAACGGTTGAAAAATGTGGATTGTTAAAACTTTCCAGGAAGAGGTGAAAATAGGGCTTTGAAAAACCGGGATTTCCTGGAAATTTTTTTTGGTACTTGAAAAATGAGGTGAGGGGACGCTTCCAATCGGTTGAGAAATGTGGACCATGCAGTCCATTGTATAATTCCCATTTATTGTCAACAGGGAGAAAATTACCGGAAATTCCTGGAAAACCGGGAATTTTGGAAGAGTAGTGTGGGTTAATGGTTGGCAGGTTGGAGTCGGGTAAAAAATGACACAACATTTTATTATCTATGAATACGTTAATTCAGTTTATATGGGAATTTCCTGTTTCCGGGTTGAAAATTACTGGAAATTCCTGGAAAGCCGGGTAAATGCAACGTGTTTTGCGTTCGACATATGTGAGGAACAGTGTGGGTTGACGTTTGTAAGGTCGGAATTGGGTAAAAATGGCACTAAATTTGGGGTATTTTATAATTTGAATGGGAATTTCCTGGAATTTTGGAAAAACCGGGAATTTTTCAAAATATCGATAAAAGCACAATTGTCCTAGCTGATATGAATGGGTTGGTGATGGAATTTTCCAAAACGGTCGGCAAATGTTGACGTAGTGACAGTTTGAATTTAAATGGGTATTTTGGAAGTCCTGGAATTTCGGGCTAACCGGGAATTTTTACGAAAAAATGTCCCAATTAAGAAGAATGTTTCAAAGGTGGAATAGTAAAAAACGGTTGAAAAATGTGGATTTTTAAAACTTTCCAGGAAGAGGTGAAAATAGGGCTTTGAAAAACCAGGAATTCCTGGAATTTTTTTTTAGTACTTGAAAAATGAGGTGAGTGGAGTGTGTGGATGTTGGAACGCTTCCAATCGGATGAGAAATGTGGACCATGCAGTCCATTGTATATTTCCCATTTATTGTCAACAGGGAGAAAATTACCGGAAATTCCTGGAGAACCAGGAATTTTGGAAGAGTAGTGTGGGTTAAAGGTTGGCAGGTCGGAGTCGGGTAAAAAAATGACACATTTTATTATCTATGAATACATTAATTCAGTTTGAATGGGAATTTCCTGTTTCCGGGTAGAAAATTACTGGAAATTCCTGGAAAACCGGGTAAATACAACGTGTTTTGCATTCGACATATGTGAAGAACAGTGTGGGTTGACGGTTGAAAGGTCGGAATTGGGTAAAAATGACACTAAATTTGGGATATTTTATAATTATGAATACGTCAATTCATTTGAATGGGAATTTCCTGGAATTTTGGGAAAACCGGGAATTTTTCAAAATATCGATAATAGCACAATTGTCCTAGATGATATGAATGGGTTGGTGTTGGAATTTTCCAAAACGGTCGGCAAATGTTGACGTAGTGACAGTTTGAAGTTAAATGGGTATTTTGGAAGTCCTGGAATTTCGGACTAACCGGGAATTTTTACGAAAACATTTCCCAATTAAGAAGAATGTTTCAAAGGTGGAATAGTAAAAAACGGTTGAAAAATGTGGATTGTTAAAACTTTCCAGCAAGAGGTGAAAATAGGGCTTTGAAAAACCGGGAATTCCTGGAATTTTTTTTTGGTACTTGAAAAATGAGGTGAGTGGAGTGTGTGGATGTTGGGACGCTTCCAATCGGATGAGAAATGTGGACCATGCAGTCCATTGTATAATTCCCATTTATTGTCAACAGGGAGAAAATTACCGGAAATTCCTGGAGAACCAGGAATTTTGGAAGAGTAGTGTGGGTTAAAGGTTGGCAGGTCGGAGTCGGGTAAAAAAAATGACACATTTTATTATCTATGAATACGTTAATTCAGTTTGAATGGGAATTTCCTGTTTCCGGGTAGAAAATTACTGGAAATTCCTGGAAAACCGGGTAAATACAACGTGTTTTGCGTTCGACATATGTGAAGAACAGTGTGGGTTGACGGTTGGAAGGTCGGAATTGGGTAAAAATGGCACTAAATTTGGGGTATTTTATAATTATGAATACGTCAATTCATTTGAATGGGAATTTCCTGGAATTTTGGGAAAACTG
Organism: Entelurus aequoreus; assembly: GCF_033978785.1. Classification (NCBI taxonomy): domain Eukaryota; kingdom Metazoa; phylum Chordata; class Actinopteri; order Syngnathiformes; family Syngnathidae; genus Entelurus; species Entelurus aequoreus. The sequence goes on from NC_084735.1 coordinate 6,466,427, forward strand.
GGAATTTTTCAAAATATCGATAAAAGCACAATTGTCCTAGATGATATGAATGGGTTGGTGTTGGAATTTTCCAAAACGGTCGGCAAATGTTGACGTAGTGACAGTTTGAAGTTAAATGGGTATTTTGGAAGTCCTGGAATTTCGGACTAACCGGGAATTTTTACGAAAACATTTCCCAATTAAGAAGAATGTTTCAAAGGTGGAATAGTAAAAAACGGTTGAAAAATGTGGATTGTTAAAACTTTCCAGGAAGAGGTGAAAATAGGGCTTTGAAAAACCGGGATTTCCTGGAATTTTTTTTGGTACTTGAAAAATGAGGTGAGTGGAGTGTGTGGATGTTGGGACGCTTCCAATCGGATGAGAAATGTGGACCATGCAGTCCATTGTATAATTCCCATTTATTGTCAACAGGGAGAAAATTACCGGAAATTCCTGGAGAACCAGGAATTTTGGAAGAGTAGTGTGGGTTAAAGGTTGGCAGGTCGGAGTCGGGTAAAAAAATGACACATTTTATTATCTATGAATACGTTAATTCAGTTTGAATGGGAATTTCCTGTTTCCGGGTAAAAAATTACTGGAAATTCCTGGAAAACCGGGTAAATACAACGTGTTTTGCGTTCGACATATGTGAAGAACAGTGTGGGTTGACGGTTGTAAGGTCAGAATTGGGTAAAAATGGCACTAAATTTGGGGTATTTTATAATTATGAATACGTCAATTCATTTGAATGGGAATTTCCTGGAATTTGGGGAAAACCGGGAATTTTTCAAAATATCGATAAAAGCACAATTGTCCTAGATGATATGAATGGGTTGGTGTTGGAATTTTCCAAAACGGTCGGCAAATGTTGACGTAGTGACAGTTTGAATTTAAATGGGTATTTTGGAAGTCCTGGAATTTCGGGATAACCGGGAATTTTTACGAAAAAATGTCCCAATTAAGAAGAATGTTTCAAAGGTGGAATAGTAAAAAACGGTTGAAAAATGTGGATTGTTAAAACTTTCCAGGAAGAGGTGAAAATAGGGCTTTGAAAAACCGGGAATTCCTGGAATTTTTTTTTGGTACTTGAAAAATGAGGTGAGTGGAGTGTGTGGATGTTGGGACGCTTCCAATCGGATGAGAAATGTGGACCATGCAGTCCATTGTATAATTCCCATTTATTGTCAACAGGGAGAAAATTACCGGAAATTCCTGGAGAACCAGGAATTTTGGAAGAGTAGTGTGGGTTAAAGGTTGACAGGTCGGAGTCGGGTAAAAAAATGACACATTTTATTATCTATGAATACGTTAATTCAGTTTGAATGGGAATTTCCTGTTTCCGGGTAGAAAATTACTGGAAATTCCTGGAAAACCGGGTAAATACAACGTGTTTTGCGTTCGACATATGTGAAGAACAGTGTGGGTTGACGGTTGGAAGGTCGGAATTGGGTAAAAATGGCACTAAATTTGGGGTATTTTATAATTATGAATACGTCAATTCATTTGAATGGGAATTTCCTGGAATTTGGGGAAAACCGGGAATTTTTCAAAATATCGATAAAAGCACAATTGTCCTAGATGATATGAATGGGTTGGTGTTGGAATTTTCCAAAACGGTCGGCAAATGTTGACGTAGTGACAGTTTGAATTTAAATGGGTATTTTGGAAGTCCTGGAATTTCGGGCTAACCGGGAATTTTTACGAAAAAATGTCCCAATTAAGAAGAATGTTTCAAAAGTGGAATAGTAAAAAACGGTTGAAAAATGTGGATTGTTAAAACTTTCCAGGAAGAGGTGAAAATAGGGCTTTGAAAAACCAGGAATTCCTGGAATTTTGTTTTGGTACTTGAAAAATGAGGTGAGTGGAGTGTGTGGATGTTGGGACGCTTCCAATCGGATGAGAAATGTGGACCATGCAGTCCATTGTATAATTCCCATTTATTGTCAACAGGGAGAAAATTACCGGAAATTCCTGGAGAACCAGGAATTTTGGAAGAGTAGTGTGGGTTAAAGGTTGGCAGGTCGGAGTCGGGTAAAAAAATGACACATTTTATTATCTATGAATACGTTAATTCAGTTTGAATGGGAATTTCCTGTTTCCGGGTAGAAAATTACTGGAAATTCCTGGAAAACCGGGTAAATACAACGTGTTTTGCGTTCGACATATGTGAAGAACAGTGTGGGTTGACGGTTGGAAGGTCGGAATTGGGTAAAAATGGCACTAAATTTGGGATATTTTATAATTATGACTACGTCAATTCATTTGAATGGGAATTTCCTGGAATTTGGGGAAAACCGGGAATTTTTCAAAATATCGATAAAAGCACAATTGTCCTAGATGATATGAACGGGTTGGTGTTGGAATTTTCCAAAACGGTCGGCAAATGTTGACGTAGTGACAGTTTGAATTTAAATGGGTATTTTGGAAGTCCTGGAATTTCAGGCTAACCGGGAATTTTTACGAAAAAATGTCCCAATTAAGAAGAATGTTTCAAAGGTGGAATAGTAAAAAACGGTTGAAAAATGTGGATTGTTAAAACTTTCCAGGAAGAGGTGAAAATAGGGCTTTGAAAAACCGGGAATTCCTGGAATTTTTTTTTTTGGTACTTGAAAAATGAGGTGAGTGGAGTGTGTGGATGTTGGGACGCTTCCAATCGGATGAGAAATGTGGACCATGCAGTCCATTGTATAATTCCCATTTATTGTCAACAGGGAGAAAATTACCGGAAATTCCTGGAGAACCAGGAATTTTGGAAAAGTAGTGTGGGTTAAAGGTTGGGAGGTCGGAGTCGGGTAAAAAAAATGACACATTTTATTATCTATGAATACGTTAATTCAGTTTGAATGGGAATTTCCTGTTTCCGGGTAGAAAATTACTGGAAATTCCTGGAAAACCGGGTAAATACAACGTGTTTTGCGTTCGACATATGTGAAGAACAGTGTGGGTTGACGGTTGGAAGGTCGGAATTGGGTAAAAATGGCACTAAATTTGGGATATTTTATAATTATGACTACGTCAATTCATTTGAATGGGAATTTCCTGGAATTTGGGGAATTTTTCAAAATATCGATAAAAGCACAATTGTCCTAGATGATATGAATGGGTTGGTGTTGGAATTTTCCAAAACGGTCGGCAAATGTTGACGTAGTGACAGTTTGAATTTATATGGGTATTTTGGAAGTCCTGGAATTTCGGGATAACCGGGAATTTTTACGAAAAAATGTCCCAATTAAGAAGAATGTTTCAAAGGTGGAATAGTAAAAAACGGTTGAAAAATGTGGATTGTTAAAACTTTCCAGGAAGAGGTGAAAATAGGGCTTTGAAAAACCGGGAATTCCTGGAATTTTTTTTTGGTACTTGAAAAATGAGGTGAGTGGAGTGTGTGGATGTTGGGACGCTTCCAATCGGATGAGAAATGTGGACCATGCAGTCCATTGTATAATTCCCATTTATTGTCAACAGGGAGAAAATTACCGGAAATTCCTGGAGAACCAGGAATTTTGGAAGAGTAGTGTGGGTTAAAGGTTGGCAGGTCGGAGTCGGGTAAAAAAATGACACATTTTATTATCTATGAATACGTTAATTCAGTTTGAATGGGAATTTCCTGTTTCCGTGTAGAAAATTACTGGAAATTCCTGGAAAACCGGGTAAATACAACGTGTTTTGCGTTCGACATATGTGAAGAACAGTGTGGGTTGACGGTTGGAAAGTCGGAATTGGGTAAAAATGGCACTAAATTTGGGATATTTTATAATTATGACTACGTCAATTCATTTGAATGGGAATTTCCTGGAATTTTGGGAAAACCGGGAATTTTTCAAAATATCGATAAAAGCACAATTGTCCTAGATGATATGAATGGGTTGGTGTTGGAATTTTCCAAAACGGTCGGCAAATGTTGGGAATTTTTACGAAAAAATGTCCCAATTAAGAAGAATGTTTCAAAGGTGGAATAGTAAAAAACGGTTGAAAAATGTGGATTGTTAAAACTTTCCAGGAAGAGGTGAAAATAGGGCTTTGAAAAACAGGGAATTCCTGGAATTTTTTTTGTGTACTTGAAAAATGAGGTGAGTGTAGTGTGTGGATGTTGGGACGCTTCCAATCGGATGAGAAATGTGGGACTTCCAGTCGATAGTATATTTCCCATTCATTGTCAATGGGTAGAAAATTACTGGAAATTCCTGGAAAACCGGGAAAATACAACATGTTTTACGTTCGACATATGTGAAGTATAGTGTGTGTTGATGGTTGGAAGGTCGGAGTCAGGTAGAAAATCGCGCCAAATTTTGGGTATTTTATAACTGTGAATACGTCAAATCATTTTAATGGGAATTTACTGGAATTTTGGGAAAACTGGGAATTTTTAAAAATATTGATAAATTGTCCTAGATATGAATGGGTTGGTGTTGGAACTTTTCAAAACCGTTGTAAAATGTTGATTGGTAGCAGTTTGAATTTAAATGGGTATTTTGGAAGTCCTGGAATATTGGGATAATCCGGGAATTTTTTCAAAAAAATGTCAGAATTGAGAAGAATGTTTTGAACGTGGAATAGTAAAAAAACGGTTGAAAAATGTGGATTGCGAAAACTTTCCAGGAAAAGGTGAAAATAGGGCTTTGGAAAACCGGGAATTCCTGGAATTTTTTAGGAACTTGGAAAATGAGGTGAGTGGAGTGTGTGGATGTTGGAACGGTTAGCAATCTGATGAGAAATGTGGACCATGCAGTCGATTGTATATTTCCCATTCATTGTCAACGGGGAAAAAAGGACCGGGAATTCCTGGAAAACCAGGAATTTTGGAAGAGTAGTGTGGGTTGATGGTTGGAAGGTCGGAGTCAGGTAAAAAATGGCACAACATTTTGGGTATTTTATATCTATGAAAAGGTCAATTCATTTGAATGGGAATTTCCTGTTTCCGGGTAGAAAATTACCAAAAATTCCTGGAAAACCGGGAAAATGCAACATGTTTTGCGTTCGACATATGTGATGAACAGTGTGGGTTGATAGTTGGAAGGTCGGAGTCGGGTAGAAAATGGCGCCAAATTTTGGGTATTTTATAACTATGAGTACGTCGAATAATTTGAATGGGAATTTCCTGGAATTTGGGGAAAACCGGAAATGTTTTTAAATATTCATACAAGCACAATTGTCCTAGATGATATGAATGGGTTGGTGTTGGAATTTTTCAAAACGGTTGGAAAATGGGTATTTTGGAAGTCCTGGAATATCCAGATAACCAGGAATTTTTACGGAAAAATGTCCCAATTAAGAAGAATGTTTTGAAGGTAGAATGGTCAAAAACGGTTGAAAACTGTGGACGGTGAAAACTTTCCAGGAAGAGGGGAAAATAGGGCTTTGGAAAACCGGGAATTCCTGGATTTTTTTTTGGTACTTGAAAAATTAGGTGATGTTGGAACGGTTTCAATCGGATGAGAAATGTGGACCATGCAGTCGATTGTATACTTCCCATTCATTGTCAACGGGGAGAAAATTACCGGAAATTCCTGGAAAAACAGGAATTTTGGGAGAGTAGTGTGGGTTGATGGTTGGAAGGTCGGAGTCAGGTAGAAAATGGCGCCAAATTTTGGGTATTTTATAACTATGAATACGTCAATTCATTTGAATGGGAATTTCCTGGAATTTGGGAAAACTGGGAATTTTTAAAAAGATCTATACAAGAATGGGTTTGTGTTGGAATTTTTCAAAATGGTTGGAAAATGTTGACTTGGTAACAGTTTGAATTTAAATGGGTATTTTGGAAGTCCTGGAATATTGGGATAATCCAGGAATTTTTACGAAAACATGTCCCAATTAAGAAGAATGTTTCGAAGGTGGAATAGTAAAAAAAACGGTTGAAAAATGTGGATTGTGAAAACTTTCCAGGAAGAGGTGAAAATAGGGCTTTGGAAAACCAGGAATTCCTGGAATTTTTTAGGAACTTGGAAAA
>NC_084735.1:6477352-6479852 GCF_033978785.1 Entelurus aequoreus
GCATAACAAATTTTAGTAGTGCAGAAACAATTTTAGTAGTGCATCACAAATTTTACTAGCACATAAACAATGTTAGTAGCATAGAAACATTTCAGTAGCACAGAAACAATTTTAGTAGCGCATAACAAGTTTTAGTAGCGCAGAAACAATTTTAGTAGTGCATCACAAATTTTACTAGCACATAAACAATGTTAGCATAGAAACATTTCAGTAGCACAGAAACAATTTTAGTAGTGCATCACAAATTTTACTAGCACATAAACAATGTTAGTAGCATAGAAACATTTCACTAGCACAGAATTAATTTTAGTAGCGCATAACAAATTTTAGTTGCGCAGAAACAATTTTAGTAGCGCATAACAAATTTTAGTAGCGCAGAAAATTTTTTAGTAGCGCATAACAAATTTTAGTAGCGCAGAAACAATTTTAGTAGCGCAGAAACAATTTTAGTAGCGCATAACAAATTTTAGTAGCGCAGAAACAAATTTCAGTAGCACAGAAACAATTTTAGTAGTGCATCACAAATTTTACTAGCACATAAACAATTTTAGTAGCATAGAAACATTTTAGTAGCATAGAAACATTTCAGTAGCACAGAAACAATTTTAGTAGCGCATAACAAATTTTAGTTGCGCAGAAACAATTTTAGTAGCGCATAACAAATTTTAGTAGCACAGAAACAATGTTAGGGGCGTAGAAAAAAATTCGGAGCACAGAAAACATTTTAGATACACATAAACAATTTCAGTAACACAAACAATTTTAGTAGCACAAACATTTTTTAGCAGTGAGCAGCAGCGGTGTATGTGTATATACATATACAGTATGTGTATATACATCTATATGTATATATATTAGGGCTGTCAAATGATTAAAATTTTTAATCAGATTAATCACAGCTTAAAAATTAATTAATCATGATTAATCACCATTCGAACTATGTCCAAAATATGCCATTAACTGTATATTTTTGTGGGAATTGAAAGATAAATGACAGAAGACATGTGCATTTAACATATGTATGCATGTTTATTTTAATAACATCCTGTTTTTTACAATGACATTTCCTCGTCAAAATAGGAAAACAAAATAGGATGGCGTCTCTTATTTAAATGAAACTGAAATAGTAAAACAAAATAGGATGGTGTCTCCTTCTGTAACACACTAGCCATCTTGGCCATTTCTCTTCAACAAAGGAAAAACAAAGAGATTTCTCTTTTTTATCAAACCAAAAGAACATGGCCTACACAATTACATGTGGCCCGCTTCTCTATTCATCCTTTAGCCAGTTACTGAGGCAAACCAATTTGTCCACATTTTCTGAGAGTAAAGCTGACCGCTTCTTTTGCACAATGTGACCGGCAAGTGAGAAGAGTCTTTCACAGGGAACTGAGGATGCAGGAGTGGCTAGATATTTCCGAGCCAACGGAGCCAGCTTGTCATGGGCTCCTGCATGAGATGACCACCACTGCAAGGGACAGTCCGTCATTTCAATGGTGGGCTCTGCTCTGTACCTGTGTAAGGCTCTGTCAGGCTGTACCTCTTCATCTGATTCTGAATCTGAGCCCAGCTGTAGAAGAAGGTTCATTTTCTTCTTGGGTGGCCCATCTTCAGTAGTGTGTGAAGGTCTTCCAGGTGATTCACGCAGAAGGCCTCCAAGTTTGGTCCACACCTCCTCTCTGTCTGCCTTGGGCACACTTTTCAAGTCCTTAAAACGTGGGTCCAGTGCGGTTGCAATCTTGAGCCATGCATTGTTGGTGTGTTCTTGGCGGGAGCCTAGGTCGTCTTTGAATTTGGTCTTAAATCTAATCATGTATGCAGGGTCCTCATCAGAAGTTTCCATTACACGGTGTAAGTGGCAGAGGGCAGGTAGTACCACTGAGCAGGAGACGTAGGCCTCCCCACCCAGGATCTGAGTCACATACCTGCAGTGGAAAACACACACACACACACACACACAGAGAGAGAGAGACACAGAGACAGATACACACACACACACACACACACACAGACACAGAGACAGATACACACACACACACACACACACACACACACACACACACACACACACACACACACACACACACACACACACACACACACACACACAGACAGACAGATACACACACACACATACACACACACAGCCACAGACAGACACACACACACACACACAGACACAGAGACAGATACACACACACACACACACACACACACAGACACAGAGACAGATACACACACACACACACACACACACACACACACACACACACACACACACACACAGAGACAGACAGACACACACACACACACACACACACACAGACAGACAGATACACACACACACACACACACACAGCCACAGACAGACACACACACACACACACAGACAGATACACACACACACACACACAGACAGACAGACACAGACAGACAGACACACACACACACACACACAGACAGACACACACAGACAGACACACACACACACAGAGACAGA